>NC_068365.1:56145894-56323394 GCF_020536995.1 Dreissena polymorpha
ATATCGACCGGATAACCGTGTACATAGATGCACACACTTATGACGGGACAGATAAATAGCACATAAAGTACTCCAAATGTGACAATATCATATTTTTACCATGCCATACATTAGAATAATTATGTTGGTCGAGTCATCTCCACCCTTACATTATACGAGACCGGTGGCTACGCACGAGTGACCATCTCTATTGTTATATTAAATTGGATTGGCTAATAACTTGTGAAGTTATCCTCAAGGAGTATAGTGATGTGTAAATCACATTAACCACATAGTTCAGAGGGTGAAGCCGTGCTTGGCAGGTATCTTTGTCATTAATAAGATTCTTTCACTATCTTCTTTCGCCAAACGTTCTGACCGATTGACGAACAAAACAAGTAAGAGTCAGTGAAGAAGTAATAGTCAGAACCACATTTCGATTGCGGGGATATCTTACTTCGAGACATACTTCAATAAAGTGATTTATATATGATATCTTACGTTTGTAACGATGAACTTTATTATCAGTTGGGAGCAAAATGTAACTCGAGTTCAAGAGGATATCTTACTTCGAGAATTACTTCAGTAAAGTGATCTATATATGATATCATGATTCACGCAAAACTATCGTAACTCCACTTTTCTAAGAAAATGACTTTTGTGCATTTTTCATAGTATTTAAATGATATACATACTGTAAAATTAATAGAACTATATTTCCAATCTTTATAGTTTAAATGGTGAAAGCGCATAAACATCGTACCTCAAAACAGCTGTAAGCTAGAAGTGGCGCGGCAGAGGCCGACGCATATCGCCAAGCCGCATAGATGTTATATTAAAAGGCAATTTTAGATTGGCAAGGTCTATGTTGGTGGAGCCCCGGGGTGGGTAATGTGGACATGGATGGTCAAGATAGACCGAACTGTCATCAGAGATGTTCAGTATTAATTTAAAGTATATTGGTGAATAAATAAAGAAGTTAAAACAAAATTTTGGGTATGAACAATTTGGGGTACGAAACATATGGGGGTACGGGGAAGTAGTACCCGTGGACCTCTCGATAAATTTGAAAGAGGACGGGAACCAAGCTGCTTTTACCTTTATCAATGGCCCTGGGGTGGGTCATGTGGACATGGATGGTCGAGAAAGACCGTGTTGTCATAAGAGATGTTCAGTATACGTATTAATTTGAAGTCAATTGGTGAATAAATGAAGAAGTTATGTTAAAACTAAATTATGGATGGGCGTGGTCGGACACTATCTCCTCCTAAACTATTGGCGCTAAAACCTTGAAAATTACAAACATGGTAGCTATAAGCATATGTGCGATTATTCATTTTTTGGAATTTTTATCTGACTCCTGGTTCAAAAGTTATAATCATGTGCGTCGTATGTTGTTAGTAATATATTAGGGTTGTTTTTACCCATTTTACCCATTTATTTACCCATAACTTTTGACCCGGGGGTCAAATCATAATTCCAAATAGTGCACCGTTGCACATATGCTCATAGCTACCATGTGTGTAAGTTTCTAGTGCTAATATTGTATGAAGAGATAGTGTCCAAGAGAGACGGACAGAAAGTGGAAGTCAAGTGGATAGTTTTTAAAGCGTGGGGATAAAAATGCATTAGATCATAATAATTATTTCATGAAAAACTATCGTAATTTGACTTCTCAGGGACACATTTTACATTACAACATATTAAAACTTAGTACTTTGATTTTTTTATTTCATTTTCATCGTGGTTATTACCAATGTTTTCCGCTTTAGTCATCAAAGTTCATTTTATATCTTTTTGTTAAATAAAATTTATTTTGACAATATATAATTTTACTATTGACAAACCTTATTTGAGTGGGATCAGAGAAGGATTCATAAACCGCCACCACTGCTAATTTAATATACCACTGGTTATAAGTTTTATGAAAGCAAAATCATGAGGCATCCTTTTTAAATCAACTTTTGTCTGTTATTGTTCTGATCATTGTTATTTAGATTCTACATCCATCATGATTGTTGGTAATTATTGTTTTGGCCTATATGTCTAACGCAGGTTCTCTCCATAATTGAGCTTTACCAAGAGCTCTTAAAATATTTCAGAGATTTCCGGCCAGTAGGCCTGATTGAATAACTGTTTTTTTCCCATTTTTAACAAATGCAGAAACTACTAGTAACCTCAATAAAAAACGTTCCGTAATGTCTTCAAAAAGAATTGAATTATTATCTGAACAACTGTTTGACAATCTTAGTTGTGTAGTAAAGAAATAAGGGTTTGGCAATTGTGGAAATCCCCACCTTTTCTGTAGATTTGTTCATACAACACATAGACACATTTTTAGTTTTGCAACTCACGAGTAAATGTGTCGGTATTGGTTTTGAGCTTAGTGTAAATTAGGGGTATATTGTTGAAATGTCAACATCGAAGCATACTTTAGTTTTGTTGTCAGTTTACAAAACAAATGTATTTACGTTATCAAATGGAGGTATTTAATAAACATATATTTAGTTGCAAATTAAAATCCACATTAACAATCAAGGCGAATGCGACATAATGACCCTATAACGATGCATTATGCTGATAGACGAACATTATTTTACATCTCCAACAAGATTGTTTACTACGTTCGTACTCGTTGAAAAATATGTGGATAAAAGGAGGCAAGGAATTGTTAGGAAAGCATCCCCGACATAAGTTATAACTATTTGATTTGAAAGATGATTGTTAGTGTGCTTTTTTTTTAAATCTTAATAACGTTTTTTTAATTTTATGATTCAGTTATATGATACGCAAGTTTCTAGTTATTTAAATCTTTGCGGCGAACAGACAGACAAACGGATTAACAGAGGAAGGAATTTACATAAAGACATACATAAGGCATAAAGCGTACTGTGTAAACCAAATCATGATAAGTTATTGTTTTATTTTATCATAAGATCCATTTTTATTTTCCAGGATTTTCGGATCGACAGGCCAAGTTTAATACTAATACATTTTGTATGTTTGAGTTGTTTCAATAGGATCTCCACGCTCGATAGGGTTATAACTTCCATGCTAAAATTGTATTGTTTTGAAGTGTCACTTCACGGTGACAAACAAGGCCTGTAGAAACTTATTGACCGGTGAAATTTTGTTTGCTAATTTATCTCCGCCTTGGCGGTTTTTGAAGTTAATAGTTATACCACACAAAGGAAAGACGAATTTAACTATCCGGTGTGTGGTGTATCATTACACAAAATGGCTTTAACAGCATTGTTTGTTTTTAACCTTTAACTTATAATGCAATAAATGCATCACTTTTGTTCATCGTTATTTACGAAGACTTAAAATACTCTTTTGAGTCAAATTATGTTGCCAACAGCATGCAATTTGCTTTAAAATGTATTTTGTAAACATTAATACATGTTTAATATGCCGTTACAGCATGTGTATACCTGTTTGTAAAAAAACTATGTTCAAAGGCAAAACCTTCGTTTAAAAGTGAACAACTTCTCAATGGGATTGTAGTAGTTCTGTAAAGTTCTTTCCATTTATATCCAAATGCGTTAAAGAGTCATATCTTCAGTATTTCCGATTGGGGTCTTTACACAATTATTTTCCACTTAATTACACCAGATCTAATATGCCATGACATTTACTGTGTTGGTGTTTTTCAATTACATCCATAATAATATTATAAAGACAGTAACGCGTTAAAACTAACATTATTCATTGTTCAAATCATCGCAAAACTTGGTGTTGGCGAGGGTGCAAACATCATATTGAAGGAACAAAACATCGCCGAAAGTTTTGACTCATCATAAAGCAGGTCGAAACATTAAGGGACGAATATTACAAGGTGTTTAAACCTTGCCACTCTCCCCACATTTCCAAAATTTTAAACCACTGGTCTTAACCATACTGACTCGTTTGGATTCATAGATTATTTATTGCGACGTGAGTTTCGCTAAAATGGTAAACGCATCTATTGACAGGGTACAAAAAAGCATGATTATAATTGATATATATATATATTATTTCAACGCAAGATAACTCAGAAAGTTATGTTACCGTTGCTCGGATGCATATTAAACAATCATGTATTTAATTATAATAAAATAGCTTCTGAAACTGTTTAATTAAAGGAATCAAGACTGTGTGGTTAATGATTATTTACATGTGTTTGTTAGTTACTATTTAAGGGCTGAGTGTGAGATTCACAATAACACTCAATAAAAACAAAAGTATGTTACCGCAAGCGTTACTTTAATATTAAACCTAAGGACCAGGAACTTAATCAATCTTGATCAATTTATGTATTTATTTAATCAAGTAATCAATTAAATCATGCAAAAAAGCAGCAACGGACGGGAAATGCACATGTATTTTTTATTTAAAAAAATGTATGGAATATGCACAAACTTCGATAGTCCACAATAACAATGCCCTTTAAACAAGAAAGATTTCGCCATAAAATTCTAAGCAATTATACAAAATATCATTTTTAAATGCAATCATGAACAAACGTGATACGCGCAAGACACGAAATGACGGCAAATGAAACAACTAAAGAGTCGACTAACTCACCAATTAAACAATCAGTCAACCGAATAACTAACAAGCACACAGCAGCTTTTCAAAATGTCATCATAGTATGTGGATACATCACTGTAAACCTTCCAAAGTTACGCATAAGTACTTCGTATGGCAGGTAAGAGTTTGTCCGTATTGCTTGTCGAGTTTTTGTAATGTTGTATCAGCATTTTTTGTTCGTATTCCTTAACAGAATCATTTTCCGAAGGTGTAAATAAAAGTATTTTATTATCAAACTATACTTAGATATTGCTTAACAAAACAATATCAACTACTCATGAGTCTATATATAAAAAAGAAGTCTGTGAAGATCTCATAGGTGTTCAAAGTACACAGCATGTCGACATTGGTGACCTAGTCATTTATCACACTTATTTAAACATTACCTTGGTATGGTAAAAATCAACATGACCATGTGTTTGATCTCTTTTTTGTGTGTTTTTCGCTACATATGAAACAGATGGCCATGGTGATGACAGTGTTGAATAAACTGCTATCTGATTACCTGTTTGTTTTGACCGCAATTATCAAGAATCGAACTTGTTTGAGATATTGTGAAGATAAACATTCTTTGCTTTAAATGCGACTTCTAGAATGGTCACAATTTTTGTGTGAATTTTTTTTTTTAGCTGGTTACCTAACTTTTAAAAGCATTTTAGCTTGATTCAAACTCGGTACATAATGAATCAAGATATATCTTCTGGCCACGTTTCATTATATATTTATTATAACATGTGGCATCTAGAGAGACAAGATTTATCTGGATTTAACATTGTGAACTAATTTTAGGACACACTTTTTTTCAGATTCAAGCTTTGCATAAATGTGGTTAAGAACAATATTCTTACAAATGTTAATCCATATTAAGTCATGAAAGGGTTTCTACAGTGGTTCCAATACTGTTTTTGTTGTGTTGTTAGATTTTGCCCCATAAGCTAGTTTTAAGGTTTGACTTCACACCGCATATTGATTCAGCACTATAGCTCACACTGAGCCCTGTGTGTTCACATTTAAGTGTTAAGGTGATTTAAAGCGTTTCAATATTTACAGTATTTAAGTTTCATTTTATGTCAACACAACCAAACGTATGATTGTGGTTTGTTTAGTATGTATTGACATATGTACGGTGAATCTGTTTTTATCTCAATGAATTTACTTTTGTTAGTAACTACAACAACACAGTATATATCAATATTGTATTAACGTGAGTGCATACGCTAATATTAACAATTAAATTATTGCTTTAGAAGTGTTTTTCGACAATTTTATATTTTAAAGTAACATTACTACTCAAAATCAACGAAAATTTCGTACAATTGTTCGTAAAATAAACTTAACCAATTAAAAATCAGTGTTCCTTATGGCCATTGCCGAAATTTCAACGCAAGATGTGGTCTGGTAAAAAAGATGTTTGTAGATACAAAATGCTCGTTTTTATTATTGTTTTGCATATCTATTCAAACAGCACATGAACACTACCATGGTGTTCGTGTGTCGTATGAATAGATATAGTCGCGGGAATTAATTGTGGCCACAAATAAATAAAAACGAGCATTTTGTATCTACAAAAATCTATGCATACCACATCTAGCGTTGAAAATTTGGCTATTGCTATAAGGAACACTGATTGTTAAGGTGTTAACTTTATTTTACAAAATACTTAACGAAATGTTCGTCGATTTTGAGCGTTGTAGCGACTTTAATGTTTCCTGCATATTTTCTATGTTCAATGGTATTCCGCTTCAAATGTCAAAGTTAAAGAAAGATTCACAAAACAATAACGGGTTGACAGAAATTCCAAGTTACCAAGCCTTCATCTTTTTACTATTTGCGTATAATCATTTTCTTACAAAGTTCACTCTGACTGACACAACAATTGACAAATAATGACTTATTATGTATATAAATATTTAATAAAATTTGCATAAGTGATCTATCTATGAAAGAAAATTAAGGTATAACAAGTGGAATAAAAAAGTATATGCATATGGTGCTGTAATCTTCCCTATAACAAATAACAGAAAAATACACATTCCTAGTCAAAAGTCATTTGTAAAATATTTTTCATAAAATCCTAGAAAAACGAAAATGCTTACTTTAAGAATCCACATCGTAAAAGATTTGTTTGTGATTACAAAATAGAAAAATAGTTTTTTTCACAAAACACATTTCAAGTTTCAGCTTCAATTGCATCACAATTTTCATAAATCAATATGCTATAACCATGCTTCGGTTGATAATGTGTAGCTGTTGCATAAACTTATGAAACATTACAAACATATATACAACTATTTTTCCTTTTTACTCATATGAATAAATAAATTGCAAACTGTAAACAAAAGCAAACGGGTCCGAAATAGTTCATATTCCGTATTTCATATTGCTCTCCTAAGTATTGATATTCAGGGTTAAAAAATTGCCATATATAATACTAACATTGTGAAAACTTTTTATCACACTTTTACAGCGATTAAAGTCCCGTTGATTAAATTTCTGCTATAAAGCACGGCACTTTCTACGTTGTAAGGCTACGTTGTAAACAAATGTCATTCCTTGTATATATCAACTTAATGTTACATTTATGTTTTAAACATTTTAGATTTGCAACTAAATATGAATAAAATTGTAATTAATAGCGCACGACTCTTTGTCACAGAACGATATTCTGATTTTAAAAGATGATTATTTTATAAGCAGTTATTTTTGGAACGCGGAGTAATACACTGACCTTGGTTACACTACAGTCATTATCAAAGTACGACAAACACTCCTGAAAGCTAATTACGTTTAAATAAAAAGGTTTACTGAATAAACAGTGAGATAAATGGAATAATATGTTAGTGTTGATTATAGATCAGGTTTATCATGCTCGGCACGAAAACGAAAAAGCACTCGCCAAAGCTCGTGCTTTTTGTTTTCTAAGCCTCGCATGATAAACCTGATATATAATCAACACTAACCTATTATTCTCTATGTTAACATATGTGTATAGGATGGATATTTCATTATCAACTCACATCGTAACAAATTATAGGTTTACATGTTTCCTACACATATCACTAATGAATTACTCACCTAAACCTTTGAATCTGGATTACGTTTTGTATTACGTATAAGAAAGAGGAAATATTAATAATAGAGAAATAAATGGACGTGTTCACACTTCGTTTTATGTTGATGTCATGTTTTGATTTTGACCAAATTGCTCTAGTTTTACGTTCATACTCGGAGACCTTTCGGGGTGACCAACATGCATTAAATAGGGCTATATTTCACGACGTTCATTACATGTATACATTTTAACATAAATATGGAATATGTGTCTCGAAAGCATAAGCCTGTATGCAGATACAAACAATTCATATATAAAAGCACTAACATAAAAATTATCAAAAATGCTTATTCGCACATATGCAACAGCAGTATTCTAATAATTGTGTAAACTGGTTGTGGATGCACTTTAATGTTCTAAGTGTTTTTATTATAAATACATAGTAGGACTTCCACAAGATATTTATCATGAGATAAAATAATATGCATAAACTTACTTTTGTGAGGTGTCTTCGTCCATTTCATCGGCTGCAATTAAGAAAATTAAAACTGATTCTTAATTTACTAGAAATAAATAAGTACATTATTTTAACCCGAAAACATTATGCACCGATCAATTGTACAACATTCTAGATATTCGTAAGTTTGTTTTCACTGATACCATTCAAAAGCATATATTCCTCTATAACAGCTTAAAACCTTAACAAAACGCCCTACAACGATCAATATTTTAGCTCAGATTACACCTACCTGGGACAAATAATATGCAGGTTATTCTTCTCTGTTTATTTTATCGTAGTGATTGAACAAAACTCAACAAAATCGCAACGAAATTCAATACCTTGGATAAACGCGTTCAAAAAAGCACGTATGCCATTACATGACGGGAACTTATAATTTGTTAAGGTCAGATATGTTTTCTTAATATACAATTTGTATTGCTTGAGGTTAACTATAATTTTAAATCGAGCTTGTTTTGATGTTAAATGTTATATTCAAATTTAATATACGTTGATTTAGGAGTAATGTTACTAATCGGTAATGGTAAATGTAAATGAATCTGAACCATATCATTCAATATCGATTGAATTTCCTGAAACATTCTTCTAAACTGATATTAATTTATATTTAACATTTTTCCTAAGGTGTACCTCATTTTTAATTTTCAATCTGTACAAGATTGCCTTATGGTTTAAAGACAGCGCGTTTTTTACCTGATATGTACTGACTGTTTTAGCACAAGTTTGAAAACATTCAAATGTTATATGTAAACACCGGATTAAAGACTTAATTTTATCTATGCCATTTAGAATATATCTGGTAGTTGCAAAGTAAAAATCCGTCTTTTTGCGCTTTAAAACATAAAAAATAATCGCGTTTGTCGATATGGACGTATACGAATAGAAATCCCACTCTCGGTTTAAAAAAGCGGTACCGTTTGAAAACTAATACAATACTTGCTAACTAGACTATAGATATAGAGAATAACAGGTTACTACCTGATCTTTTTGTAATATATCAGACAATTCTTAGAATAATATAATGGCGAGGCTTGCCGAACCTTTTTTGTATTCGTGCCGAGCCTAATATATGTGTAAAAGATCAGGCAGTAACCTGTTTTTCTGTTTATGTACGCTCCCGATTTTTAAAAAATATTGCAAAAATCGCTAAAAAGATGAAGTTGTAGCGGGAAAGAATTTGACTGTCGTTTGACAGGTTAATAATGACGTCATGAGCACGCGAGCATAATGGTTGTACAAAATGTTTTTTGTTGTTTGTGTTGCATTGTGTGTTCAAAATATATTACATAAATTATTGGTATCAAATTGTTTTTCTTGTTGAATCTGATTCGATTTTACTTAAAATTATTACTTTATAGTTGATTCCGAGTAATATGACCATCCTCCCCACATGACTGATATAAGAACTTCCTGATGACCATGATATAAAAACATATATCTGGCAACGTTATATCAGGCAGATATCAATGCGGTGGTATGATAATCAATTTGATATATGCCAATAAAAAAGTATCTGATGGTTACAAGTTGGAAATCCGTCTATCTTGCGCATTTAAACTTAAAAATAATCGTGTTTGTCGAAATGGACGTATACGCATAGAAATCCTACTTTCGGTTTTAAAAGCTGTCCCGTTTGAAAAATAATAAATTACCTGCTAACTAGGCTATAGATTTAATAACAATTTTGCACACTTTTAAATTGTATCTATATGTATTGATTAACATGTATTTCATTTCAAGGTCAGGGGCAAGTTGTGTGGCTTTAAATTTGGTGGTTCAACAGGCTATGAATGTTCTACATGGTTTTGCTAAATTATTGATAAAAGGCGTATTAAATGTTGTATTTTTTATGATTTCGTTTGACGATATTAATTAGCGAGCGAATATTTGTTACATTTTTCATAGTCTAGAGTGTTGATTTGCTGTCGTGTTTGAATACCATAAAAGTCCATGCAAACGAGTCATACAAATATCATTGGAATGTATTTGTATTAACGTCCTTAGATTTCATTACCATTGTGTAAAGCTTTTGTAAAGACTGTTTTGTCAAAATATGTTTTGTCGAACTCTGGCCTACAGAAGGAACAATATATTAAAAATGCATGTTTACAGCAATGTTAAGCTCCAAAAGACCCTTATCAACTTCTGATCTTTGTAAAATCGTTATCAAAATGCATATTTTATTAGCATTAGAGTTTTTCATTCAGGTAAAATTAACTACCCGAAATAAATGGTAACTACATTGGAAGCACATAAATTATCCAATTTGCTAAACGACTGAACTTTAATAAGCTTTATTCCTGCCATCTTTAATGTGAGATTCGAATAAAGATACTACACTGGTAAGCTTGGTTAAGAATACTCGGTCCTTGCCGCCACTAATGCCCTTTGTTTATGTACTTATTTAATATATTAAATTAACTTATTTAATATTTACATGATGACGAAAATTTGAAAAACGGGAACTACAAAGCTGTTGTGCTGGCAGGTAGAAATAACTGCCCCCATCATAACGTTGTCAAGAATATATGCATTTTTGTAAAAATGCCAAAGGTAATCAGCATTATGAAGCAGAATTTCACGCGCATCAACAAGCTCCATATGTTCATGTAATTAATACCTCCTAAATACTTTGTCTAAAGCATAACTATGGCCAGAATGGGCGGATTTTAATGTTATGATCGTAAGATTTAAATCAGTATATACAGCGGCAATGTTCCCGAGTGATTTTAAAAGACGTTACACTATACTTTGGCGCCATCTGTCACATTAATTCTACGAACGGCAAAAAGCCTTATGATTACGCATATATTCAATTTTCATGTTTAAGCAAACTCGATTTTATATGAATTGAGGTGAACTAAAACATATGTAAAATGCGCATCTTGGATACTATTTTAGGCGAAAAAAAGACACTGACCTCTCGCTAATTTATCGTAAAATATGTACAAGTGTTTTAAGTTCGTAGAGTGAAACCATTGCTTTTTTGTTTATATTAAAATACATGGGTATGACAAGATACTGAAAACAGTACTGTTTTCGCGAAAACAGTAAATTTATCAAAAACAGTTAGATTTCCCACCTTTCCATCGTGATAGTTGCGTTAAACTATGATTTAAATGAATGTTAACTCCAGAACGCATTTAAATAATGCTATATATTAATTATTTCTTGTTTACAAAAAGCAGAATATACCTGTTAAAAAAGGAAGCATTATATAATACAAGGACACGACAACAGTAAATTTACCGAAAACGGTTAGATTTCTCACATTAACATCGTAAAATTGGCGTTAAACTATGATTTTAATGAATGTTTAGTCCAGTACGAATTTAAATGATGCTATATATTAATTATTTATTTTTTACAAAAAGCATTTTATTTCTGCGCAAAACCGGAAGCATTATATAATACGAGGACATGATACCGAAAATGGTAAAATAACCGAAAACAGAAATAGTTCCCCCCTGTACATCGTGATACTGGCGTTAAATCATGAATCCTAAACGCTGTAACACTGTACGAATACTTCAGAATTGTTATATCTGATATTCTTAGGCATTTAATCAAATGTTATAATACTTTATTAAGACGTCAATCAAGTAAAATGAAGTAATGTATAAATATATAATATATGTAGTATTTTCTGTGCTGTAAACCTATGTTTAATCATAACATAATGTTAAACAAACTGTTTAAAACGTGACAACATGTTTGTATATGTTAATGATGTATTTAGACGATGTACTCTGTACAAGTCTTAATAATGTGTTCTCGTGTATTTTCGTGTTGAAATTAGTTGTGATATACAATTTACAATTTGGAAACAATAACACGTGTTGATTCTTGAAAGGTACCCATTAGGGTCCCACTACCTTAAGTATAATATTATATCCGTACCTCCATATAATTGTTGGATACTATATACGTAGCTACTTGTAAGCATCATATATTTCCAAAAAGGATTTTACCATATGTGTATATATTCTTGGTCAAATAGACACACAGGTTTTAAGATAAGCTTTTGTATCCAGGCGTGTGTATCCTTGCAATGTACGGTGTACGATGGGCTTGTGTGGCGTGCGGTGTTAGGTGTGTATCGTCGACTATAAGTTCGTTTACACTCACAAGGCTGTTTTGTCCATCTGCATAACTTTTGTCAAAAACAAATTAAAAAACATTTCAGAGCTACAATGTTACATACGGAAAACTAAACTTGCCACTGCTCAATAAGCCATATTTATTGCTCAATCTCGATATAACTTTTATCTTGACAATACGCAGGACAAGTTCGGACCTTGGTCACGTTTATGAAAAAACTAAGCCAGCATTCAAATCGTCGTAAAAGCTTGTAAAGTTGTTATCATTTTATTAGCCTTACCAATTACCTAATCTCGATGAAACTAAGTCAGAACTTCCATGACAATATATTATACGAGATTGAGTCCGATTACATTTTTCTAAATCCTAGATCACAAGGTCAAATCGTAGAATTATCTTAAGAAAGCCTTTTAACATATCTATAAAACCAATTTAAAACCCAAGCTTGATTTCACTCGATCAGAATGTTTTACTTGACGTTATCCTAGCTAAGTTAGAACCGGATGTTTTATAATTTCGTGTTAAGTTCACATCTTTTAAAAAAACAAACATATACCAAATCAAGAAACCTCATGCATGACTGTATTTTGATCAGACTTTGGGCTTAAGTGGTCAAACTAGTTCATTAGGTCAAATTTTTGAAAATAATCGCCCCTTTAGCTCAGGTGAGCTCTCAGAGTCCTCTTGTTATGAGAAACTTTAGAAGTCCTAGCAAATATCTTGATACTGCCATATTATGAAAATAACGTTTCCGTTACATGAATTTGACATTCAGTAGTTAATGAATAATATTTTACAGTAAAGCTATAATTACCAATATTTTTACTTGCTTATTACGTCGCACGATACTAATAATGGTAACTGCCATGGAATTATCTATCGTTCTTGATTCGCAACGTTCTAATTCGCCGTCTCGTTGTTATAATCAATTATTTTATTGCGTCATCGTTGATGCTTGCTATGTCATATCGAACTCATCAGTGTAATTTTTGTATATAATATGTTTGTATTGAAAACTTTTAAACGTGCATTACACAGTCCTATAACGTTGTTGTGTCAGATAAGATATTTGAAAAATTTTGATAAAGCGATTGACATTTCTTGTCCTTCTGTCACTCGCATATTTGACGTTGTGGGCACAAAATATGCTGTTCTGTTACTGTATAAAATACTGTTGTAAGAAACCACAGTAACCTGTCGCATTAAAGAAAATAACACATTTTCACAAAATTTTAGTGACGTATGCAATTGCTTTAAAATGGACTTATCCAAAGTGGGTCAATGCATATATGATAATGTGTTATAAAATTGTATGCACTGATCTAAAATGTTCGACATCTAACTAAAATTGTAAGTATTTTTTCATACGTTTACCGTAATTTGACGACATCAAATACTTCTCTATAGCCTCGAATGTTTTTATCCATTTTGTTATGGAAAATGTACAGAAAATATTAACTCTCTTTTTGCAAACATAAATATAATATTAGTATTTAAGATTTATATATTCAGTTACATAAAAAAACATTCATTTAATAACGTGCAAATTAGAATATATCAATATCCATCTACACATCATATGTCAGCATGTGGGTACACACATTTAAATTCGCATAAGTCTCTACCATATTACTCCGCGACCCGCCCCCCCCCCCTCCCTCCCACACACACCCACCCAGTCAGTAGATGCGGTATATTTGATTGACCATGACTGTTTGGTCTCTCCATAGAAACATAAAAGTCATTCAAATTATTGCTGCACTCTTTAATGTGCAATAGTTCAACTTGTATGAACTATTGTTTGTTTTTTTACAATATAGAGCTATGCAAATGTCTTTTTGGCATTAATTTAATAATTTAAACGCTATAAATTGTTATCAAAACCTATGCAATTGTTACCAACGTTATGCCTCTTTATGAAGATCATTTAGTTAAAACATACAATTTTGAAAGGATTTTCTTCATGACTGTGAAATTGTCTAGTTTGTTTCTGTTAAATGTGTGAATTTTAAATACGAATCTTTAAATATAAATGTTAAGGATGTTACACGGAGCTCATAATTAAGCAATGTGTTGTGTCTATATGAATGGTTGCAATTATTGATACCTTCTGTCATTATCTTCGTGTTAGTGTTTTAATATTTGCCTCCGGTAAAAATTATAGAAATCACAAGAATTATGTTTGCATGAAATGTGGTGGAAAAAAAATGTGTCAATAGTCGTACCAAAAAGGCATAGACTTAGTCATGTACTCAAACAAAATTAGTTGTTTTATTTTGTATTAATGTTCGACATTTATTAGTTCATCAAGTGCACGATTTTTTTGTATAATAATGCGTTAAAAACGAGTTGACAATTTTGCAATACATTATTAAACGTTTTTGTACCGATGCTATTTGAAACTCTGTGATCCAAAGCGTATGCGAATTGTGTCATTTTCTTACTTTCAGTGCTACTATTTTGCTTATAAATTGAAATATACAATAACACATTATAAACTACTTATTCAAGAGTTTTTACAAACAGTAAACATTGTGGAAAATAAATGATAAAAGCGAATTAAGAGTCTATGGCACTTGGTTAACAAGCCCTATAGTAATCTATTTCACCTTCACAGTGACATATATTTCATGTGCCCCTGTCCAGTAGTATGCTCTTGACGGCAGCAAATGTATTCTTAATGGACTATGAATAATTACTGAAATAAGTGAGAGTCATTTTAAAGCACAAACTCAAATAATTTCTGCTCACAATTGATATTTGAATATTAAACAAGATATATACAATTTCTACGAGACTTTTAAATAACATTTGAAATGGTTTAATCTCACAATGTTATCATGTTCGTCCTTTTTTGAGACTTTAAAAATCAATTAATGTCAGTTTGTCATCTTTTATCACACTCCATGATTGAGTAATCATTGACCATGCAAATCGCTACTGCTGAAACTGTTTATAACTGTTTTAGAAATTATTATCTTCTAAGAATCCTTATTCAATTGCTTTTCACCATGTATTGTCAGTGAGAGAACAATCAAAACTACTATTATTTTCTGTCTTATATCAAATTGGAACAAGTTAAATAAGGCACTTGCCAGCATTATGACCCTTTTCGCTCTTGATGGCTTACAACGTTTTGCTGTAATTTAATATTTTAAGACATAGTTTTTGCCGAAATATGTTAAACGGTCATATGAGATTTTGTGTTTGTATTCTATTGCTGAAGATTTGTAAGATGTGGGGAAGATGAAGGTTCCTGTGGCAATTAAATTGTATTTTCGTGTACACAAGTAAAACAAAGTGTTAAGATTATTCGTAATTTATCATAAAATATCACAGTCATTTTACATTTGATACAAGAGCGAAGGAAATAATAAATCCTGTTCAATCCATTATATGTCTGTTACACTCACAATATTTTACGGACTTTTCTTTTGCTTCTTAAGAGGTTATGCACACAATGCTTTTCAAGTATTTGGAAAATATGTGTTATTGTTTTTCATCTTAGGTTAAAGAAAGCTATGCACAAGAACAAAAAATGGGTCAATCGACATCTTCCCCTGTTGGTATGTATATTGCATGTGTTCTTACAATTATTATGTAGCATCATGTACAGGTAACGTAAACAAATAATTATGGCATTCACTTTAAAAACAGCAATCAGTGTGCTCACTTGTGTAATCGCGCATTCATTTTGTTCTATTATACGTACATGATCTTATTATTTTATTTCGATTATAATATAATATATGATAATATAATAATCATAATGCTCCACATGTATGTATGTCCATATTTGTTAGATACTCCATTGTCAAAATGTACCTTAAAATATGTGAAACAGACATGTCTGATTATAAATATTGCTGCCAGTTGTAATCAAGGCGATATATGTCGGCTATTTCTTTCTATTTACAAGCATAACAATAAACATGACATACTTAACATTCCATCATTATATTTGATTGCCACCTTGTCGCATAAATGCCTTGCAAAAATGCGATTATTTTTTTGTTTTCCAACCACTGCTTTCTTTTCACATTACCTTTTAAATATGTCTATTATGATATCGTTACGACTGACGATGTACTATTTACAAGTCTCAATATATATCTTTACTGGTCTGTTCTATAAATATTACTATCGATAAATATCCTTTGCTTTCTTACTCATTTTAGATTGTGTTGGATATGCCGATTTTAAATTGATTTCTTATGAGATATCAAACAATCCACAGTATAATTATATTCTCATATTAATTATTTTTTCTATATCTTCTAATTCTTAATTAAATAAATTATTTCTATTCACATATTACAAATTACAAAATTAATGTTTATAAGTTTAAAATTGAATAGCGAGGTCGAAATTTTACAATTACTTAGTTATTTTTCTCTTTCATTATGAGTTTAATGTATTTAAATAAGTGTGTAAGTGTTGAGAAGTATTGATTTTGTGCGAGCTTTAGCACGGATGCCTTAAAACTTATATATGTGTCCCATATTAGACTGAATACATTCATTTAAGAAACATTTGGCTTCAAGATTTCTCTTGGACAATTAGAAGTTTCACCTAATAAGTATATTTTCGATTCAGTAATCGTATTTAATTTGGTAAATACAGAAAATACCCTATGGAGATGTTTTCGGTTAGTTGTTGTTATCGAATTTTCTTCGTCGATCGTCGAGTTTTGCGTCGTCCATTGTATAGTTTTACATTATGACCATTCTAGAAGCCACATTAATAAACCAATCTTTGCGAAACTTTTTCTTATCATTTGTACGAAAGAAACTTATGGTAAGTTTAAAACTCGGTCGCATGACGAAACTGAGTTTGAAAATGATCCCAGTCCGTTGAAAAGCATGGCTGCTAGGTGGCTGGGTTTTTTTTTGGAAAACCTTGTGAACACTTGTTTAAATGATATCAGGACCTAATTCGAAATGGTTTCGGTGAATCTGAAAAAACATGGTGGACAAGGGGCGGGGAGGTTTACTTATACAATTATGTATTTTGAAAAACTCTAATAAACACATGTTTACCCAATCGTAATGAAACTTGCTAAATGTATTTGACTTTATCTGAGTGATTGCTGTTTTTGTTCTCTACAAGCACGTGTGGGTCCATGTTGCCGCGGCAAACTGCTGTTTGTGAACTTTAGTCACTGAAATATGGACTCTGGGCATAAAAAGTAATTTAAACGACACATAAACGACAAAATGTATGGGATGAACAGACACGTGCATATAACGGATTGACGAACGTTACCTAAAAGTGTAAACATGCTACATGTATTTCAACTAAAAAGGGTGAATCGGCTGAAATATGTTAACATTTCATCCGAATTAAATGAACATGTTTTGGTTAAATCGGATAAATCGAGTGCAACTGCTTACTTCACACATATTGGAAATAGCTTATTCAGTAAAATTGATGCATGTACAAAACATTTAGCTTGGCTCGTATTCAGAAAGTTCAAAACCACATTGTCATACATGTATGCATTTTTTGCTGTATATTTACCCGTTATTTTTCTTGCTATTTTTTGCGGATTATGTTTAGGATAATACTAAAGAACACATTCTTTGCAATTTAGATACTTACGCAGGAAACTGTTTAAAAGCTGCTTTCAATGATTTCAAAGGTTTTCAAAATATAGCAATGTTCTCTCGAAAACCTATTAGACACGTTTATTACGTGCTTTCGTAAAGTATCTTTATGTGATAGCCAGTAACTCGTACGCAGTCAATGGGCATGTAAAACATTTGTATATTTACATTAACCATGTAACTCACTCAAATAAAAGACGTCAGCAAATAAAACTGTTTAGTTGAACGTACATCTCCCAAAAATAGTGGAGAGCGGCAAAATTGTATATTTTTCGTTAACTTTTCATAATTATACAGTAATGTTCCAGTATATTTATATTTAAATCTGTTTTGTAGAACTATTACTTGATGTCGGAGCATTGAGTTTAACGTCTTTTGATCGTCTTAAAGAATAAAACTTTAGGTTCTACACAGGAAACAGACTCGAGAGCGTCTCATTTAGCCCTTGGCTTTCGATGCTTAATAAATATGTTAAAACTAAAAGAAAACATTATGGGCCGCCATGAGAAATAATGGTCGATCGGTTAAGTTTAAGGTCTTAAACATGAACTGAACATCGTTTATTATACCTTATTTCGTAAATGACTTCACTACGAACGTTTTCCGAGTAAAGGCGTTCAACTGCGACAGTGTAGTCAGAACAAGATAGCGGTCGTATATGAAAAGCCTTCATGGTGTAGAATTGATAATTGATACTGAACTATAAGTGTGCTCAATTAAAGTGTCATTTTTGAAAAGTATGCAATTATGTATATCAATTTAAAATGAACTGTGCAAAATGAACTATTTCAGGCCATATTGATTTTGTTAACAAAGCGTGCACTACTTGCTATTCATTTGTGTAGGCAGTGTCGATAGCTAAATATATGAAATCAGATATTTTTCTACCAGTCTAAACTGCAGTATGTGTATTGTGTCAAACGTTGGTGCCTTTTGAAGTGAAGCTAAACGATTAAAATGTGAGCGTTGAAACTAGAATATATTTGCTATTGTTTATCCAAGGATACCCCATACAAAAGGATGATCTTTTAAACATAAATTGTTCATATAAAATGGGGAAAAAAATGAGTATTGGAAACTTGAAATGTCCAAGACTCCTAAATTGTTTTTGTAAATGCATCTTAATCTTTGATTTTTGAGGCATAATACCATAACAATATTTAAATATGCAAACCAAAAAAAGAAAATCAAATTACATAAGTTAACAATTAGTATGACTGTATAATCTAAAAACGATCACACCTTATATTGTTTTACTCAATAGACAATCACAGAAAACGATAACTCACGGATTACCGCCCCTGAATACTCGCATGCGCTGCCATTACGGTACTGAATAAAGATACAGGCACCTATATGTTTGTATATGTACCTGAACAATAAAAGAAAAACAAAGCGATTATATGTAATACAGTTATTTATGCAGATTTGATATAAAATATTATAAAATATATGCTATGTGTGCCTAAGTTCGATCACGTTACACTTTGTCTCTGCGCATGCTCAACATCAACAACGATTACTGAAAACTTGCTATGGTATTTAGACATAGTATTCAAAACTGTATACAAATCTGCCAAAAAAATGAAATATAAACAAATAAAACGGTCGTAAACGGTAAAAAACTATCCATTACCCCACATGATATACGTCACTGAGAAGCACTCCTAAGTTCGACCAGCTGTCTTTATGACGTCACAAATGGGGGCTCACATGGGGTAGATAAATAGTTATTTGCTCACACGAATACTTAAGCTAGGAGCAGGTCATTCTAAAGTTGTTTTTTTAGAAAGAAAGGTTATTCATATATTTTGAAGATTATTGTAATGTGTGTCTTAAATATTTATTAAAATTAACAACAACTAACAATTAAGACGGTAACAGAAAAGAACATTAATCACTCATAAACACACATTTGTAAAATTACCAAACATATTTACATTATAATACGATATTTTTCCTAAACACAATGTGGACATAGGAATGTCTCACCCCTTCTAAAAGCCGTTTTTTTGTGGCAACTGCGCTGCAGTAAAGAGCTTAAATTTAACAATAAACGTCTTAATTGGACGTCTATTATCTTAAAATCATTTAATGAAATGAGTCGATCTAATTTATGAATGCCTCCTTATGAGCCCCAGGTAAACAAAGCGCTTATTTGCGGAGAATTGTCATACCTCCCCTGAATACTGCAGCGTCCCTGGCAATTTAGAAAAGAGTATTTTGATGGATGTTTTATGAATTTAATGGTGATTTTAAGAATATAAGTGCGATAAATGTATGCAAAATGAGGTATCGATAATTGACATAATTTAAGCTTTGTTATTCATTAAAACCTGTTTCAACCGCATTTTTACGAGAGATTGACGGAATCACGACTTCTGTTATGAGTTTTTGCAGGAAGGCTGGCGCGTGATGTCAGTGCTGGTATTCGAAAATAAGTCATAAAAAACTGATCGAACTTAGGCACCTGATCGAAATTAGGCACACAGAGGATACATACCATTAAACAAACAATTGCACAAACAAACATACAATAGAACCGGAAGATAACGAAAAGGATGGTTCGTGTGCAGCATTGCATTTATCACGTATAATCCTACTTGTATCGTGTTAAATACACACACAATTTCGTTTTTTGATCATAGGTAGGAGGTTACGCATGCGCAATTAATTTCCTTCTATATTACATATAAAATAGTTGAAGTTCGATATCAATTTTTACCATGATCAAGCGCATATCCACTATATCATCATACATCATTGGAAAGATAAATGCATAATCTTTTGAAAAAATGCATGTCATTAAATTATATGTGTGCTAACTCAAAATATTTACCTTAGAATAGGCAAACCTGTTTTGACAGCTGTGCAGACAACGATTTTGGGCTCAAATCGTATGACCTACTTTCAAAGCCGGGAACCATCAACACAAAAAGTAGAGCACAAAAATGGCTTATTTTCTTATTGCTTACCAATATACCTTCAAGTTGATACCAAAACTAACCATTTGCAATGTATTTTACAAATCCTAGGCAGCATGCACTCAACAATGTGTGCTTAGTATCAAACTGACTGCATGTAACCCTATGTAACCCTAAAAACAGGAGTTCCGGTTTGCGGTTATGGTCACAATATACTAAAAGATTTCCTACACAAATTCAATGTGAAAGCAATAACTTTAACAAAAATTAAAGTCAAACTTTTGCGCATAGACATCCCCATAACCATATCTTTTCTTAAAGAGCATTCCAAGCCGCACTGATTTAAACAATAAAAAAGGGGGGTCATACGTTATGCAAGAAAGAACTCGACGCGAATCAGCGGTCACTGTTTTATGGCCATATATTTACCGGCTTCGTACCAGTTGAGAAGGGTATCCCGCCATCTGTCAAAGTCTCATGTAGTCTCCAACCTTTAAGCAAAAAAGTGAATTTCTGTTAAATATCAATGTTTTCCCTACCACATGCACAAAGAAACATTCTAAAATAAAGCCATGGCAAGTGCCCCTACAGAGAATTGTGTCTTCTTACAAATGATGTTCATGTTTTTAGAGAGTTTTTAGAGAGTATAGCATTGCACTCCAAAATGTTTTAGTATATTGTAACCTTATGTGACCTAGGACTAGATCCTAGGTGTTAATACAAAAAAAATCTTTTTCGAGTTTACAAATGACGCGCGTTGTTTAAGGCTATGTAACACCATGCTGCATGCATCATAATATTATAAATTGTAATATGCGTGTGTGTTTGTAATTCAAAGTTTGTTTACAGGTCTGAGTTTCATGACTACAGTACACATGTATGTTAGTTCTTCTTGGATGCTCTGAGCTTTTTTGAGTACATACGTACAGCTCATAGTTCTTCCTGTCAAAGGCAAAAACAATGTAACAATGTAAAAACATAATGTCTCACTTATGTCAATAAAATAGAGTTCAATCAACCTAATAAATCGTAACAAACACAATAAATGTTACCAAGTTTTTGTTGCTTAGAAAATGTTTAGTTATGTTTTACAGATGACAGTCTGCCGATTGATTTACAAGTACAATCATGTGACAGAAAGATTCTTGATTTAGAACAGCGCCTTAACGATTTGAATATAAGGTATGACAAAGTATGTCGTAAAATGAAGAGAGCCAATACCGAAATCAGTGTCTCTTTTAGCACCAGCCAAACATTCAATGATTGATGTGGTCTGATATGTGTTGGTATGTCTGGATAAGTACGATCTTACAAGAAGTATACTGTGCATTTTAGTAAATTGGGCTAATGTTGTACTGTGTGTTGCTGTTATTTAAAGTCGGTATCTTAGGAGTTTTATTGATCGTAGTCTAATAATTAAAATAATTCCAATTACAACAACTTTAATTTTAGGCTGGAAAATATAACTGACGAATCAAAACAGAGGACCTTGAGGAAAACGTATGCATCGTACATATATATTTCTGTGTTTGTTTTGAGTGTTGTGTTTTGTTATATACGAAATGACATGATCTGAATAATTCAGAAACTGTCACATTATTGGTACTTTACTCATACGGAAAGTGTATGTGTTACATTTTTATTTTATTAAGTTATCGACCATGGTAGCAGTTATGACCACTTGAAAAATAACGTGAATGAACATCATGTGTCTACAACACAATGTGATGTTCACCTCGTCATATTGATTTTAAATGTACATTGTTTAAACAGTACAAGGACACAATACGCTATTCATGTGTTTGTTCATAACACAACCGATATCATTTAATACATTTAATAGGTCGATGATGTTGGAATATCAATAACCAAAACATTTTATTGTGAGAAAAAAGGAAATAAGATTGTGAAAGTAAATATTATGTTGTACTCTGAATACGCCAATTCAAATTCAGTCAAAAGATAGCACGCGTCACAATTCTTGTATGTGCATTCTCTTTAGACGCTCAACATATTAATTACTAAAGGCTTATTTATTCTTAAAGTGCATAGTTACGTTCGTTTGCGTCAGTGAAGTTGCTTGACACATTAAGCTGAAATATTGAACATTTGCATTTGCATGATGCTTCTTTATGACATAGCTGTAAGGATCATGTCTATGCTATAGATTTTATTGATATCATAACTGTAACATAGTTGGGTTAGTTTTATCTGTACTTTCTTGTTCTGTTAATTTAGTATAATATCGACATGCAAATACATAGTCTGACTATTTTTGTGCGTTTTCGATTTTAGCTATGTTGAAAAAGCGACGGAATACAATGATTTGATGAACCACGTAACGTTTGTTCAGAATCGATATCGGTAAGACCTTATCCATTTTTCTATTTAGGACGTCAATGTTCACGTTGTTTCATTAATGAAAAATTGTAAAACGTTATTCAGTGTATTTATTCAATGGTCTGTTTTCAGAGGGGTTTATCACGTGATATTCAAGATGGCGACGTCCATGCCGAGACAGTTATTTTTCGCCGTTTGACACTCTTTATTTCTTTTGTTTACTTTTTCAATGCGCACTTTACAGTCATATCAGTAAACATGTGATTAGCGTTTATATCGTATCAAATTTGGCTTGATATCTCGAGTTTACTCCCCTCAAATTTTCTTAGCGGAGGTTTAATTAGGTCACCCCGCTAAGAAATTTCGCAGCGAGTAAAGTCGAGATAAAGATCGAATATCAACACGAAACAAACGCTAGTAACTTTCTTGCTGATATGGCTGGAAAGTGAGCGGCATTTAAACAATTGATGCAAGTTATAAAGGGTATTAAACGGCGGAAAGAAACCTGCCTCGGCATGAACGACGCCATCTTGACTATAACGTGATTACCGCCTCTGTTGTGTTTCACTTAATACAAATTACAGTACACGCTATTTAAATTATCGCACTAACATTAAGTATAAAGAAAAATTATGTAAAAAACAAATCATACAAGAATGTATAAATAACTCATTAAACCTGAAACATATATCCTTAATTTTGTACGTATCGTTGGTTCTTTTTTTCATATATGTAATTTATAAGTACTCGAAAATACTTTTTATTCGCTTCACTGTATGTGCAGACAACGCGCAAAAAATACAGATTGTGTGTTACTTCTGTGCAATTTCTACATTTAACTTACTTTAATTATAACTCATAAATCTTGCAAAACATATAACAATTATATCTAAGTCAATTGGTCCACTAATTAACTTGAAATATTCATTATTACAGATGTATAGATGTTCGTGTTTTTTTATTGACCGTTCGATGCCAAGATTATTCTTAGCCAAATTTGTGTTCATTTGCGGCTGTCATCATTTATCATAGTAATTGTTAAAATGTTTGCATTATATAAACTTTTGCTTTCATTTTAATATAATGAATTTGTATGATGCATTTACATTCAAGTTTTAAAATCGGGCATTGCACACCTGGCATTACGATGATCTGGAAATAAAACTAGTTTTGCTGTGTGCTAAATTCTTATAAAGCATAAAGCTATAAGCTGAACCTTATATTGAAGACGGAGACCCTTAAGTTGATAATTTATGTTTAATGTGTTGGTGAATGTGTGATCGGTTGCTTTCTCTCCTCATAGTCTCTGGAGACTTTTAACTATTAGATAATGTTTGGTTTGTGATTTGTAGATGCAATGAATCTTAACCCCATTCAAATCTTCAACATTTACATATTTCAGTCTTCTGTAAGCATTATATCAGGTTTTCTTATTTAACGTTCTTTCCTATACCTTATTTCAGGTTCGGCTATCTCTCAAACTGTTTTAGACTCCAAATGCTTTACATTGGTCATTCGAATGCGGTGATCCCTGTTTTGATCAATATGGTTTAATTGTGATTGTTATGTTATACACGTGATGGATAAGAACACGAATCAATCCTCTCACATCGTTTCTAGAGCGTCTTTGTTTTTGCTCTCTTAAATGTAAAACTTTCGGATGTACACAAACATAATTTCTACAAAAAGATTCATGAAGTAATATAATTTCTACCCCGGGAGATTATGTTGTACTTGCTAAAATTCAATAAGCTTGTTTAAAAATGGCTTTTCCATTTTCAATGAACCCGTTTGAAAAATAATCTTGATAGTATGAAAACATTAATTGTTATTAAAACGCGATACTGACATGAACCGTTAAACAATTAGCTTGTACATGCATTTAGGCGTATAATATGTATATGTTAAATATAAACACGTTTATATTCAAGTAATGGTTTTCTGTCTTATTCGTGCTTTATGTAACCATTGATTCTATTGCGATGTAACCAGTAACATTCGGGTCTTTCTCGGGATTGCTGTGTGTACTAAAGATTGTGTTTTCAAATTTATGCTCATTAAATTAGAATTTCAATTTCAATTATACGTAACATCTGCCCATCCATTCACATTCCTTTCTTGAACTTACTTGATAAAATTCACCTTTATTTCTTTGTTAATATTTCGTTGTATTTTAAACAAAATAAAACTCCAGCTTCAACGACATTGTGTCCAATGATCAACTGGTGGCTAAAGCTTAACTTGTCATGCTTGCGAAATAAGCCATTGATTTGATTTTCATCATAATTCAAATGCAATGAGCTGCAAATTGATGATTTATAAACGAATGATTTAAATCGTTTATTAAAATAGTAACAAATTAAAACTTCATCTGCACCAACATGATATTAGGCGTTTTATATTCTATATGACGTTTATTGTTCTGCCCATTCATACGATTACAAATAAATTCTATAAGTTACATAAATAGCATACAATTGAATTAAAAACCAGACTGCATAATTGGTGTTACCGTGTGTTACCAAACTTTTTACGGTTCGCGTAAAACAGTTTTGCGAGACAAATGCATATAATTTAAACTGTTACAGTTTTAACTTGATTGATCGTCAAGCCATGATCAATCCTATATGAAACAGTGCAATTTGTAAAACAATGAAACGTAACTGTTATAATTGTTATTTTGCACTGCAGACACGTGTCGAGTCTTGCAAATGGATCTTTGGAGAAAGAACTCCAAGAAAAGTAAGAATTATTTTTCCCTCTGAATCTTTTTTTCGTCGTGTGTTTTACATTAAAATCTTTATTTCTAAATCGGTTTAATGTTAAAATAATAGTTGATAATTGGATTTTTCAGACATCGTCGAAATATGGAAAAACTTCAAAGAATAAAGAGAACTGAAACAGAACTTAAACAGGACTTTCGGTAAACCTTGTTCACATTAAAGTTGATTATTGCATTGTTTTACTTTTGGAGGTAAGTGGATGTAGATCAATCAATCAATTAGGTTTGAGTATAATTTGCAATATGCTAAAATAAAAAACATTGCATTTAGTGTTTGTAATATTACTATGTCCATTCGACTCTAACGTTTATTCTGTCAACATGCTCCGCTTTGTGTTCATGAAACATCTTGAATTACACATATTACAGTATTTTTCTTTTGGCAAAACCATATATAAGGTTGTGTTTTTTTCTCTCTAGGTGTTATTACTTGGAAATAAATTCAAGTATCAGGCTTGTTTTTTATGCACACGCCATAAAAGAAATGATATAGCAACCAACGTTACATTTAACAATTTTTTGCGAAAAGCAATTCATTGTGACTGGTCCACTCGATAATGTCCCTGCTTTTTACAAATCCAATAATTTCTATTAAAGTGTGTATGTGTCGCGGCACGAGGTGTTGGATAATAAACTTACAAGAACGAAACTGTCTGCGAGGTTAATTGACTGACCATTCTTGTCCAGATATTACTCTTTTGAGTTTATTTCATTATTACGTATGTTGTGGTCTTTTCGTTTTGATCTCTTGCTAGTTTATAACATTGTAATTACTGATGTTATATTCTTGCACATGACCTATATCTTATATATCAGCTTCTTTACGACTCTTGCAACTCTCAATACGTTGTCCAGACACAATCGGTTTATACATGTCTTATTAATGTATTTGTAAAAGCCGATTTAAGGTCTTCAGAACAAGGGTTTGTTGTATGCCTGCTCGCACACATACTTTTGTAAAAGGTGCTTTTCGGGTATTTTGTCATACCGTATAACATGCCGATTACTCAATACTTATTCTCGACTTTTAAAGCGCCATGTAAGTAGGTACACATGCTTAATCAATGTTCTACGAGTCTTATAGACTATGCCATACGCGGTTTTCGGGAGATCCTGGCAATCGTTCTGATAGCATTGACAGTTCATTCACGATCAACCGTTTACTAATCAAAACATATTGATAATACAAATGTTTTGCGTTCGACAGTATTTCCCTGACATTTGAGTTTTACACTGAAACGTAAATTTTACTAAAATACCCCGTAAACATTTAAAGCGATTTTCATTTGAAAAACAAAATACAAACAAACCCACGAATTAATTCAACCCTGGAACTGTGTAATTGTAAGTTACGATTGCACGCATTAACATTTGAACGATTATCTGAGTAATGAATATATACATGTACATTGCAGTCATGAACGTTCGAGAGCCATTACCACACACTCAATAGAACTATTTCGCCCCATTGATGAACAAATGAACCATGTGCCTTCTAATTTCAATGTTCGACAATTAGCATTGGCAAACGTGGATAAAGCAAGGATGAGAAAGAAAATCGAATTACACATGCAATCCGTGAAAGTTTTGAATGAAGAAATGAGGTAAAATGTTGATCGGGCTACCTGCCAACGTGATATAAGACGTAAAGGTGTAATTTTATTTATTTGTAATTTAGGATGTAATATAGTACGCGATTGAATCTAGGATATTATGTTTATGACTTTGCTTCCTTTATTCATGTTTGCATATGATATTTTCCACGTTTAATAGAAAATGTACGAGGGAATGTTTTCAATGGTTTGCATTGTATTTACAGCAATCAGTTTGATTGTAGTACTAAAGAAGATCTCAAACAACTGTAAGTAAAAAAACTCGTATTGATGTCAATTTTAGCGGTCATGCGTTAGTTCTTAGTACTATTTATTTATTTTGGCAACCACCTATAATTATTGATAGTTTTTTTCTTCAGGATACTTCAAACACAGGCAAAGATGGAATTACTAAGAATACAAGAACACCGTTTGGAAACGATAATTGCGTATGGTTCTGCTGTTTATTCTGATGTGTGTATGCAATTACACCATAATTGAACGTTAATATTGCAATTGAAGTGTTTCATATTTATTTTCCTTATAGTGACATTTCACCGACGACAACTCCTGGGCACGTGATGTCTAGATTGCAGGCGATTGTTCAATTTCAACTTGATTCGCTTGCTAGTAACGTAACGAAACTCGAGTCGAAAACGACCGAAATTGAAAAGATGAGGTAATTTCCACATCATATTGTTGTGTGTTAACAATACATTTATTATGTTAAGCATCGTGCATTAAATACTAGGTTAAATGAAAGTTCACGTTATGTCTTAAATGGATTGAAATACGTGTAGCAGTCAATATGACTGTGAATGCACACTACCACTATCCCATGTGTATTAAACATAAACATGAGCTGTTGAATAACATACACAGAATAAAGTTGTGTCAGTTCAATAATTGTGTTGCTAAATATTTTATTTCATTTACATTTCATAGAAATGGTTTCAACGGCGGTTGGAAGCTAGCATTAGGGTGAGTCATGTTTCATTCTTAATTACTTTTAGTTAACTCCCGGTACGTAGTTAATAGTGTATACTGGTATCACCACGGACGTCTTCCGTCTGTCTGTCTGTCTGTCTGGCTGTCCGTCTGTACGTTTAAATGTTTACTAAATCTTGTCCTAAAGCGTTATCCTATACACTAAAACGTACAGCATGCGATCTCACACGCAGCTGTGCTTACAATATGGAGTTGTACATGTGTTGTTTTTTCATCCGTTTTTAGTTACAAACTTCAATGTCCTTTTTCAACTTAGACATTCTTCAACATCATGATTATTAATAAGAAATACAGATGTATGATCAAATTGTATTTTTCAGAATGTTTAATTGTGTTTGGTATGCAGCAGCATTTAGTGGTCCTGTACAAATGTTTCTCAAAGTATGCCCCTGTGGTCAAACCTTACTGGACGTCACAAAATGTATATAGACTTGCATAGCAAAATAGTAAAAAAATATTTTCATCTGAAATCTTTAGCTCCAGCGTCATAACTTTCTATTTAATATCAAACTGTGTTCTTAATAAATTAAAATGAAAGATGCAAATCGTAATATAATGTCACAACTTGCCAAAACCTGTGTATTAAACACTTATATACACGTATATATCTATAAACGTGTTTATAAATGACGTAAAAATATATTTCTCTAAACCAACAGTGTACTCTTTGTTATATAAAAATAATAGATATATTGTACTTATTTTAATCATGGTTATGTGATCAAGACCGGCAAGTCAATGGATATTACTGTGTGGTATATGTTTGCTAGATATTTCGATATGTTGCGTCGTCGTCTGGGGGGTATTCTGTATCACTCGTGTGCAAATCACAAAGACTTAGTATTATTCTACTGTATTGTTTGTTTTAGAGTCGAAAGTCAACAAGAGGTTTCTGATCGCGTCCAAACAAATGCACACATCAGGTAAGGTTGCGTTCATTGTATATTGTAGTTTCAGTTAGTGTTCGGCAAATATCAGTGGTTTACAAGTTATAAATACTTGTTATAAATGCTAAAAATGAACGCTTCATTCGATATCGATATCCGTGTCATTGAAACTCCTTGTTCCTTGTCCCCGAATAAATGCGCCAACTGAAAAGGTTCAAAATCTTTGAAATTACGCAAAAAGCGATGAAACATTATGAAAACATGTTATGTTATGTTTTAGTTTTGGTAGATTATCCACCTTTGAATGTCTCATTATACTCGAAAATAAATAGTTTCTCTCGTAAAACTTTCCTGATTAATTATTTTTTTAAATCAAAAATATACTGAAATCAGTTTATGCCCTCCATACATCCAGTTAATGTTACAAAGCTTAGCATGTACTCGTTTTACCTTGTAGCTGAAGTAGCTATGAAGTCATGAATAATTGTTCATTTTATTCGTGAAAATTAAGAATTTCATTAAATTGAATACTTATTAAAGTAATTTAATGTATTTATTTACCAACGAGCTTGTTAAATATTGTACATTAAAAGTATGATGAAACATACGATGTTTTGTGTGGTGTTAATGCGAAATAAACGTTTGATTTTTTTCCAATACAGCGAGCCAATTCCAGAGTAAGTGTAAATTTGACTTTCGGTTGGGATTTTCCCTTACACATTTTTTAAAATGTATATTTATGTTTTGTGTATAATGATACAATAATTGCAGCAGAGTATATAGGCTACATATTCAAAAATCAAATAATTTTCAATTAGTTTTTTTTAAACTTAACTATTAATCACCATTTTATAATAAAAATGTTAAATTAAGTTTTGAATTATGTTTTTTGAGATTTTATTATTAGAAATATTGTTATCATTAGTTTTATTATTATTATTATTATTATTATTATTATTATTATTATTATTATTATTAGTATTATTATTATTATTATTATTATTAGCAGTTGTATCAGTACTAGCAGAAGTAACGTTTGTGCTATTTTAGATGGCAACAGCGAATCAACAAGTTTAGGGAACAGGGAATACAAAGCGAGCTAATATTGACTGCAGAGTTAGATGCAGATAAAGAGAAAATAATACAGCTAGAAACCATAGTAAAAAAGCTGTATGTATGCTGTTTAAATATGTTTTACTTTTATCAGCTGAATTACAAACTCGTGTAAGAATATAGTTTATGATATCGTTAAAAAGAGGACCTTGCTTTGCGGATGGACGGACAGTAAACAGTAATGTAAACAATTACGTTTATCATCACTTATATACATATTTCATTACACAATGTTACTTTATTGATGCAACATTTACCACAGTATAAAACAATTTGTCAATTTGTCAAGTTAGGTTTTCATGTATTTCGTAAACTTGTGATAGCTGAACACACATGTCTTGAAATAATACCATTTAAATGCATTGGTCTACAACACGTAATACATGCAATACACCCGACGGTATATATCAAATGAATATTAGGCACACATTTATCGATTTGGGAATATAAAAGTAATGTTCATATTTTAAAAATAGATCCATAGACACTGCCCAAAACTGTTATGATATATAAAAACTTCAAACAAGACAAAGTACGTTTAAAAAATCTGTCTTTTTTACTACTTATCAAAATAATATGCAGTATTTTTCTGACAAGTAATAAATAATCTTTCATAAGAATTATTTTCTTTATTGTCTCAATCAAGCATTTTTACTGTTTTACTGTTTACTTTTATCAGCTGAATTACAAACTCGTGTAAGAATATAGCTTATGATATCGTTAAAAAGAGGACCTTGCTTTGCGGATGGACGGACAGACTGAGAGACAAACAAACGGACTGACAAACGGATTGACATATCTACAGTACATAAATGACGAATGGTATGTTGTTCTGTAGTTCCCTCTGGTATCCGCAAGACATGTTTCTAAAGTACGCAGTGCAAAATTCGACATATAAAACAAAATGCCAATGGATGGGTACACAATGATATGTGTAAAATCTAAATATTAAAAAAACACGCTACAGAAAAGTATCGGTATAAAAAAGCCTCTCAACCATATTAAATACATACCGTAATTTATTTCTTTTTTTTTGATTTCCCTCAAGATATTGTAACAATCTTCAAAACAGTCCACACACTTAAAACCCAGTTGAATTAATTCATTTAACATGCAAGTATTAGCCCCAACTCAAAATCACCATATAATTTAATGACATTGATCCGTTTTGATGTGAACCTCATGTGCAAGATTATATAAAGCTTACGGAAATGATTTCATTATTACATCAAGTTTTTTATATATCCAATAAGAAGGGAATACAATTTAAATATTCAGATACTAATTTACCATAATAAAAAGTCTAAAGGAGGGATTGTTACTGTAGGTATTTAAGGTACTCAAACAGATAAATTTACTCATATATGTTTATGTTCAAGCCCTATACTTTAGGTATAGTTGCATTCGGTGACCTGAACATTTGACTGACTTACCAAAGCATTAAATGGGAGTCTTATTTATTCCACCAAACTACATGTAAAATATAAAATATTTGCAAACTATTCACTTCATATAATGCCATTTACCGCTAAATTTATTTTGATAAATTTGTTTAAAAATAAAATTGAACAAATATTTCTTTAAGTTTTCTAAAGTTAAATCGACAAATGTTTTGTTTTGTTTTGTAATTTTTTGTTTTCTGCTTTTATACTGTAAAATATCATTTTAATTGCGCAAAAGTTGTTAAACATTTAAATCTCTACAAAAATTATCTAAATCTAAAAAATTATTTACTTACGATTGGTTTGGCTTATTAAATGTTAGCCGTTTTGATTTTACTAATTTCATGTAAACAATTACGTTTATCATCACTTATATACATATTTCATTACACAATGTTACTTTATTGATGCAACATTTACCACAATATAAAACAATTTGTCAAGTTAGGTTTTCATGTATTTCGTAAACATGTGATAGCTGAACACACATGTCTTGAAATAATACCATTTAAATGCATTGGTCTACAACACGTAATACATGCAACATACCCGACGGTATATATCAAATGAATATTAGGCACACATTTATCGATTTGGGAATATAAAAGTAATGTTCATATTTTAAAAATAGATCCATAGACACTGCCCAAAACTGTTATGATATATAAAAACTTCAAACAAGACAAAGTACGTTTAAAAAATCTGTCTTTTTTACTACTTATCAAAATAATATGCAGTCTTTTTCTGACAAGTAATAAATAATCTTTCATAAGAATTTTTTTCTTTATTTTCTCAATCAAGCATTTTTACTGTTGAAAAGATCCAAACTTGTTGAATAAGATTTTCTTCTTAATTTTTACAAAATGTGTATTTGTTAATGAAGCCTGTTTTGACATTTAACACAAATAATCTGATTGCCAAAACTGTCTGAGTTGTAAGCGATACGGACCACTGTGAGAAAATATATAATATGGTGTTTATACGGTTTGTTTTACTGGGATTATAACGGGGAAATCTTAATAAATTATATCAAAGTATGTTATACGTTTTAAAAGACCCCTCGTTCGTGCTTTACAACGATGAGGTAGTAATTACATTATTAAATATTGTTTTCAAAATAATATTATTTTGATTGAAAATGAATACATGTGATTGACAATAGTTTAGCTTGATATGATGAGATAGTAATGATTTAGATTGATTTTTGTGTTGTTTAAAAACATCTTTGTAATATAAAACAGTTTAGTTAGTCTAAAAAGTTGTACTATGATTGTGGTTGTTTGAATTAACTTACTGTTTGTGTCATGGTTGTGCACAATACAGGTTTTCTAAGCGTTAGGCTTGTGTTTCTTTGAATAATAATTATAATATCCGACCAACCATCTAAAAATATAACATGACTATAGCAGACACGTTTATCATTTCTCTTAACTGGCTGCTGTACACATGTTTGACTGTAGTATAATTTATATAACATGATCGCGATACACCAGAACGTTATTTTTTATGAAATTATCTAAAAAAAGATTTATTTTCTTTCAAAGAAAATGTTTTACTGTGGATTTAACAATACCTTCATTTAAGATGTTTCAATAATATGTTCTATAAACGTATTTGTCACTGAAGATTTTAAATCAACGAATATGTCTCACAAAACTTTAAACTATGTAATGCAATGTTTTCCAAAAATAATGTTTAATGGCATTGTGTTTAATTATCATTAAAAAAGATCAAGCCATATTAAAAAGCATGTCAACATCAGTTGTTTGTAAAAGTTTTAAACTCTCTTTATAACAAGACAAAGGTTCATTTCAAAACTCGTTCTTAAAGTATTTTTGACAGGCTCATCAATCATAACTCCCGTGTTAATGAATATTTTAGTATCCGATACGAACAGCACATTTACCATCGCTGCATGTATAATACACAAGCAGCTTAATCGTTTAACAGCGTGCAATAAAATACTTACCTTTGTAATTTGCCTTTGCTAATGCTCTGTACGAATGTACATCTTTACATGTTGTTAGGTGCATCATCCCGACAAAGTCAAATAACCATTTCTAATTGACATGACGCCTTATCTATGATCGCTCCGCCCACTAGAATTGATCCACCAATCAGCGATCGATTAATCGGGCGCACTCGTTAGCAACGACCTGTCCGACATTTTCTAGACAAGCTCCATGTTTAGGTTCACTTTTATTCCAACGAGTTTCTTTTGTTTTCCTCTTTAAAAAAACGATTAAAAATGGTTAAACGGTGCCAATGGGGATTATGTAACTCGTACAATCGATATCCTGAAAAATTAGTTGGTGACATTTAATTTATATCGTTTCCAAAGCCGAAAAGAGATCTTGAGAAGTGTAAGAGATGTATAAATACATGCGGTCGTCACCACGAACAACTGAACGTCAACACTGGCAAAGACAATTATAATATATTTTATCGGATATACTAGCAGATTTAAATAGTTTATGTTATCGATCCGATTATCACATAATATTTCACTTTTTTTTAAATAGTTTTATCAGTTACTAGGTCAGAAGCGAGGTTCATCTGCATTACTTAAAGAGAAATAAAACCCAGCATGAAGCCTAATTCATGCTGTGTTTTATTACTCTGATAGTAATGCACTTAATTGACATCATACATGTTATTTGAAGGTGACATGTGATATATTATCTTATTAACGGTATCTACACATTTGCACTCATGTGGTGTCACCAATAAACGCTTTTAATCCACACTAGGAGCTCGAATGCCTAGATCTCATTTTTTTAAACGAGTTTCGTTTATTTTGTTCGGATTATAAAACGGAAATGAAATATGGCAAACACGGTGAAAAAAGGGTTAATGCAACTCTGACATTTGGTATCCAGAAAGATAAGTTAGATGAATTAAATTTATACCATTTCCAACGCGGCAATGCGGTCTTGACAAGAGCGAGTGGAAGCTTCAAGAATTACCTAGATCCCCTTTATAGAACATTAATTTATTTCACAAACTTGAAATGTCATATAAGCAATAACTAAGCATTATTAATTATGTATTATGTCACGTGTGCATGTAAAATAATTGAGAATTTTGGTACCCAATTCGTGTAACTTTACGAAATCCCCGTTAAAAATCGCGTTTCTGTGTGAGTCAGAAACAAGTGAAAACCATTTTGTTATTATTTTAATAAAGACGTATCGATAAATGCTATTGTAAAAGAGTTATTATTACTGATATAAGTTAACCAATAAATGCGGTAACTTCTGGGAAGTCGGTACCTGCGCGAGCGTCTGATATTGGTAGCCTTATAAATTTACTATAGCCGGACCGTATTCCATTTCGTACAACGCTAATTTATATCAGACAATGTCCAAACGTACTGTGTTGTTTTTGCGCTTTAAATTATAGTGATTGATAAATGTCCCATAAGCAATGTTTAATATGATTAATATCACTTTTATACGCAATAACATGTGGGATTGAGGTACCCACCCGGCGTCAGAAAGCGCGTAAAACTTCACCGAATTCCCAGTTATAAAGCGCTATTTCGTGTCAAATACACGGGTAGGGGGGAATGTTTCGGTAATAATTTTGTTAATAACACGGGTAAATACCGGTGAAGTGTTAATTTATTGCAAATACCACCATTACACGTAATAACGGATTCGATTTCGGTAAGCGCGCAAGCGTTTGAGAGCGTGTTTAATGTACCGATTGACCCGTTATAAATAGCTGATGTTCTCTTTTATCGTATATTTTTTGCATTTGCAGAATAACTAAATGGCATCAACCCCTTTACAAGTGTAATATGGTGTTAAACAAGTCCATAAAATCATCCGGAATATTGCGTAAATCTATATGCAGTCTATAGGCAAAGAAGCCATTTTGGTGTTAGCTTGTCTAGGTTTTCTTCCCGCTGAGCCACGTGATTAAGTGGGCGGAGCGATCACTGATAAGGCGTCATGTCAATTGTTAATGGAATTCTCTTTTTTATTGAAAAAAAAAACAAACAGCAATTTCAAAACCATGATTAAATATACCATTTTTTATACAGTAATTTTAACAAAGTTTTCTTTTTTCAATTGTTTAATAATTTGTAATAAGTTTTATTTTAGTTCTGATGAATCTACACTTACGTTTCGATCAAATAATATTTGTTTCTTCTCAAAATTTACGTTTCAACCAGAAAAAATTCCAATAAGTGGAGTATATCTAGACCAGAGTTTAGAGTACTGAAAATACTTATACTAAAAACAGTCAGTAGCAAAGAGATATATTATGTATTTTATATTTCTTGTACAGTATTTCCGTTATATTTTTAATAAATATATCTTAATTTCAAAATCAATTCACAATTTCTGCATATTAAACATTTTTGGTACAAACAACTTTTTGTTCAATGTAAACACTTACTTAAGAGGGACAGTGAAATCAAACTGGAGCAAATGACCAATATTGATAATTATTTATGTTGTTGAGATATTGGTATTGGCTTAACCCGCCTACTTCTCAGATTTATGCAAAAGAAGACGAGCTCAGCAGCCGGACGCACAAATATCCCTGCTTATTCCGTGAGTTCTTAGTCGAAAATAACTATAAACAAAAATCGAGCCGTATTTATGAACAAATCGACGATAACAATAACAATCAGTCGATTAAACAATGATTAATTAGATGAACTACCTGCCTTGTGATTGTTAATAATAAGTTTGACACAGAACGTTTATTATCATCAGACTTATTACACAATTTGTGACGCAATCACATTACTAAACAATTCACCGGACCTGGAAGTATGTCATGAAACTGGAATATGTACCATTATATCAGCGAGCATTTAAAACAATCCGTACTTTTAATGTTAACTTGTATATTATACATAATTTGTGCGCAACAGTGAACATGCACATAGCAGAACTTCATGAACCTTTCATTTAGTTTGATATTATGTTATTGCTTTCAAGTCCAATGCATTTGAATATTTAAACATTGATAGAAACTATACTAGTTCATTGAACAGACATATCAATATTTAAAATGGAAATAGTAGGTCTCAATTTTAACAACATAGTGATCAACCCTTCTCTGTTACCGGTTCGTTTGAGTACCTTTTATTTATAGCGAGTTCACTTCATTTTCTTATTCATGCAAAAGTATATCTTTTGAAACGTATTATCCAATAGAAAATATTTTAAGCAGCTTTTAGAGAAAAACATATGTTCTGTCTACTCTGAATAGTATGTTAAAAAATAGTTTACAGCTGTACAATACTATATTATATTCAACTGGCATAATGGTAGTTTTCGCAATCATTTATATTTATGTTGTACTGTACATGTATGTTTTATATTTTATGAATTCATGATATTGCTTTATTTCATTTCAGGAAAGCTATGAACGCCACGAAATGGAGTTTGGAACTTAACGATGAGTAGGTTTGTCTTTGCTATGTTACCATATATTTACCGTCATCACTATGAAGTTTATAGTTTCAAGATATTTTGTCACACAGTTATCAACATATTATAAATTGATTACAGTTTATTTCAACATATATTATGCTTGAATCCCATGAGAACACATATTACAACACAATATATTCACAGATCGCCAATGACGTACATAATTTTTAATAGAACTAATATCAAATATAATATTTTCAGCAAGATGAAGCAATGCAAAAAGTTGGTCAATATTGTATCGTGTTGTGTATATTTATATTAAGTTGATAAAAATGCCAGTAAATGGAGATAAACTATTTATAGTATAAGTCAACTTTCAATTTAAAAGCTTTAAACACAACAAATGGAAAGATTTCGTACAACTCGTACATCATTGTCAATCTTTAACATGTCAATAAACTTGATCATGTGTGTGTTATTTCAATAACATGTAATAATAAACTACTTACGTTAATAATTAATTATAGTAAAATATCAAATACATCCTTAAGAACGTTACAGTGTTTGCTTTTTCTGTTTAAATAAAGATGGCAAAGCCATTCTGCAGTATGATTCACGTTTGCGGCAAAGCTCTTATTACCAATAAGACATACTAACAATAATAATAATAAAAGTTATTGTTATAATTATTACAACTACTACTACTACTATTATTATAATAGAAGTAGTCGTTAAAGTAGTAGTAGTAGTATAAGTAGAAGTAGTAGTAGTAGTAGTAGTAGTAGTAGTAGTAGTAGTAGTAGTAGTAGTAGTAGTAGTAGTAGTAGTAGTAGTAGTAGTAGTAGTAGTAGTAGTAGAAGTAGCAACAGCAGCAGTAGTAGTAGTAGTAGTAGAAGGAGCAGCAGCAGCAGCAGCAGCAGCAGTAGTAGTAGAAGTAGTAGTAGTAGTAGTAGTGGTAGTAGTAGTAGCAGCAGCAGCAGCAGCAGTAGTTGTAGTAGTAGTAGTAGTAGTAGTGGTAGTAGTAGTAGTAGTAGTAGTAGTAGTAGTAGTAGTAGTAGTAGTAGTAGTAGTAGTAGTAGTAGTAGTAGTAGTACTAGTACTAGTAGTAGTAGTAGTAGAAGTAGTAGTAGAAGGAGCAGCAGCAGCATCACTAGTAGTATTAGTAGTAGTAGTAGTGGTAGTTTTAGTAGTAGTAGTAGTAGTAGTAGTAGTAGTAGTAGTAGTAGTAGTAGTAGTAGTAGTAGTAGTAGTAGTAGTAGTAGTAGTAGTAGTAGTAGTAGAAGTAGTAGTCGTAGTAGTAGTAGTAGTAGTAGTAGTAGTAGTAGTAGTAGTAGTAGTAGTAGTAGTAGTAGTAGTAGTAGTAGTAGTAGTAGTAGTAGTAGAAGAAGAAGGAGCAGCAGCAGCAGCAGCAGCAGAAGCAGCAATTGTAGTAGTAGTTGTTGTTGTTGTTGTTGTAGAAGTAGTAGTAGTTGTAGTCGTACCATATCATAATCTGTACGAGCATTTTATGTCATTAGACATTATACAAATAATTCTAGACTTGCAAGGAAAGAGGAAGAACTGTCATATATACAAAAAATATCAAAGGTGTTGGAACAACGAATTGCGTGAGTACATATAATGTATAAATAATTTATACTATAAATGTTATCTTTCCACATGTTTGCTTACTAAAGGCTGAGATACGACCTCAAGAAGTAGATCCATTAATCAAAATTAATAATGAACCAATAGTATTGAAAGAAACGTATGTTTCTACGTGCCCTTGAATGTGGTATTAGAATAGACCTGTAAAATGTATTGATATGTATTTAATATGTAAAGGTATCATAAATAATTGCTGTGAATACAATCAGACATCAAACATTCAACCTAAGATGTTCATGCAAAGGTGGAATATGTTAATAAAACATAAAAGTTAGACACGCAAACTAATAATTTGTTTAGTTTTTTTCATTCTAGAATATTGAACGAGACTTATCGAAACCTGCAATATGATCGTACACTATGGTCAATCGAGGAAAAAATAAGGAGGTAATCTTAAATACGGAACTTTTTATATTAGTCTTTAGATTGCATAGACGAATCACGTAGTGTGTGTTAATTGTTTGTACTTTCTCAGTTGCATCCTGGATATTGTTTGTTTTCTATTTAGGGCTGCGGCTGAAGAAAACCGCTTATTATTAGAATATGGCAATATTAAAGCGAAGCTTGAAAACATATCAAATTTTGAAATAGACAAAGAAAAAGAAGAGATTGCACGTGTATTAAAGAGCATGAGATATCACATGCACGAGGTACAAACATGTAATCATGACAACGAGCACCGTGCCATTTTTGATGATATACAATCTTCGCTAAGAGTAAGCATGTTTGTATTTATATTCAAAAACAGTTATAACTTCATTTAAGTGAAAGCATATTACTAACGTAGATATCATTCAATTTAGTGCATCAGAATAAAATATACCATATCTGTTTGCAGTTGTATGCTCCTGAACATTACGTGTATGAAAGTTGGACACCAAAACCTGTAAGAATTTGTCTTATTATTTTGTGGGTAATATAAATATGTATTGATAAGTGAATATTAGAATTATAAAGACAGAACTATTCTTAAGTGATGAACGGTCGTAAGCTTAAGTGGGTGAGGCTAGGCATAAGCGAACAATTCGATGAAAATATTAAAGAGTAAGATCGTGGGTGTATGAAACAATAAAGAATGAACTAAAATGAGCTTAAGGACTTTTAGATACATATGTACGTGTCACAGGTCAGAGATGAACTATTCAGGAATGGCATAGTGTAGGTCGGTCAGTGAGGCAGTTTATTATTAATGAAAATTCATTGTACTTAGAGGTTACAGAACTGAAGGTTGGGTGTTTAATCTGGGTTTGTCTGCTCCGCAGCTTAATGTTTTATTAATTGACTAAAAAGACCCAGAGAGGCATGTTGCTTTTTCAGTAAAATGCAAAACTATAATAAATAGTTCATGTAAAACCAATCATATGTTTTGATATATATAACATGTGTAATGACTATCTCATTCCAGGCGAGCAGCTGCATGATACAGTGAGTTAAATGAATTAATTAATAAAAGATACAAAGGCAACAGGATTATACTCCTAATCATTCCATCACAAATATAGTTCATAGAATCCAATACGTCAGGAACATTTGTAATACACATCCTCCTTGTGAATGCATGCTTCCCAGAGTAAACATTTTTGAAAATGTATGCTTAGCTCAATACAGCAGAACACTAACAGTAATGTGCAAACGCATTTTATTCATGTGAAAAGAATCATTTACCAATTGATGTACACAATATTTCGAACATGATTGAAATTGTTGTGTTTGATTTGTCGAAATCAAATAACAATGTCGATAATACACTTGGCTTAACAGCACAGCACAAGAACCGTAAACAGAAATGAGCATTGCCTTTACTCATATATAGTGTATGAGTTAAATAATCTTTGTGTATATAGGATCCATCTTGTTCTTTGTATACGCGTATAAAACATTCAGTGGTTGTCATGCAAGAATAAAAGGTTTGAATTTATTTAATAAATGACCGATTTGTTAATCTTAGTTGTGTATTCATATTGTTTGTTTTTTATTTTGTTACATTCAAATGAAAACATAATGTATAATTAAAAGACTTTAAAGTCGTATATTTAGTCTAGGAAATGACATCAATATAATATATGTCATGTTTCTAGTACATCAACATATATATATATATATATATAATGGAACTAATTGTATTTGTCTATAATGAAAGTTGCAACAATTTCTATGTTTATTTGTTAAAGGTATAAACAGAGACAAAAAATATTTAATTGATTTTAGAATTTTAGTGAAACAAGTTATAACAGCAGAATTTATGACAATTATGAAATAAAACACATGTTTTTTTTAATCATGTTAATCGAAAGACATACTGATGACATTGATCATTGATTTAGACAGTTGTAAGTTACATATGTCTCCCATTTAAACAAATAAATGTGTATATAGGTGGTGTTCTTTGTATGCAATTTTGTATTTTTTCTTGTTTCTTTATTATAGGTTATATAATACTTTAAAATTTTTATTCCATATTATTACGTTTAATACAATGTCATATTAATTATTGCTGTTTATTTTCTGAAACAATCAGTTTTAGTGTGTATTGCAATATTGCTCATGATACATTTATATTGGAAAATGTGCACATATGTATGAATAGAGGACAGATATAGTAATGCTCATTGGGTCATTGTCGACCTGAAATGGCCCACAAGTCACCCGGGGATGACTCGAAGCAGATTCATGTAACCCTGGGGTGAATTTAAGCCGACGCTAGTCAACCCCGGGTGACTAGAATCGGCTTCATGTCACCCCAGGGTGACATGACAGATTTATGTCACCCTGGGGTGAGTTCAAGCCGACGCTAGTCAACCCTAGTGACTAGAATCGGCTTCATGTCACCCAAGGGTGACCAGATGACATAAATCGGTATCTAGTCGTCCCCGGGTGACAAGACTCGGCTTGAAGTCACCCCAGGGTGACATGAATCGGCTTCTAGTCACCCTGGGGTGATTTCAAGCCAATTCAGGTCGACAATGGCCCATTGAGCTATAGTAATGTGTAATGTAGTAATGTGTTGGTATGTTTTGCATTTGTTGATGCATTGGACAGGATTTCGTCTTGCAGTTATATGTTATATTCCTCTATGAATTTTTTCTACGTTATATGGTGGCGGAATAAACTAAGCAATGAATTAAATTCAAAAGCGTCCCTGTTTTAAAACTCGTATTTTCTAGTAATAAAATGTAAATTGTTATATTTCTTAATTACACAAAAGGTAAACGAACCTAGGTCCTTTTAAGAACCACACTTCATACAATAGAACTTGCGTTTCGTTATATTTTTTCTATTGTTCCGTTTTATTAACTATTCTTGTTTTGTAGAGTTGTATTTATACTGTATAATCTACAACGAATTGAATATATTATTATTATTATAGTGTTTTACTAATGCTGTAAATTACTTCCGAGATCGACGTTGAAAAATATGTCATCAAGAGGACCGTAAACATTTGCTTTATTTAATGCCTAAAATACCCCAAATAACATCATTAAATTCAATGTAGTTTCATAGTTAGTGTAAACAGAGAATCAAGAGAGATGATAGTGGACGACCTTGACCTCTTCTTATATTCAAACTGTCCGATAGATGTCAATAATTTATTGTAAAACTATTGATCAATGTGTAAAAATATTGTAACCGTTGATTTATTAAGATCCATAGTTGTTTCGTTGGAGACAGAGTTATTTATCAAAAAATAATAATCCAAGCATGTTAGCTCACCTGAGCTCATGGAGAGCTTTCATGCCCGGCGTCTTTAATTGCGTGAGTTGCATGCATTCGTCTCTCCAACTACTTCACCTCCCTAACCCCGTGACGGATAATAAAGAAACATCACAGGAATAATTCTTGGGTGACCCTCTTGCAAAGCTTTTTAAAATTGTATCGGTTCACTGCATATGCTGTAGGGTACCGATGCTAACAATATATTTTTACAATTACTCCTTCAAAAACTTCTCTAAAACCGCAAGAATACGGGCTTTAATCTTTACGTTGTAACATCCTCTAGTAGTTATCACAAAACTGGCCACAGCTCAGGGGTCACATGATTTATAAATAATGAATTATAAGATGTTATAGTGAAAATAACTGTAAATATGAAAAAGCAAGGGCGAGTCGTATAATATTTGGATGCGTAAGATTGTATGATGGGCACCTACAAAAATTGTTCACGAAATGCCCCTTGTGAAAAAAGTTGGCCCCGATTGGGGGTTACTTGTTTTCCATATATGTACATGTATATAGTGAAAAATGTAAATAACTTCCTCTCTGAAACTTTAAGAGGTTTGTTACGTCATAAAGTGGGCCATGCTTAGTTTGTTCAAAATATGCCTCTAGGGTCAAAACTTCCAATACTCTCTGGGGTTAAACGATTTATATAGACTTATATATGATGATAAATATCGTTAACAATCGTCAAAAATCTCTCGAACACACGTGTTGGTAGTTTGATATTTATTGTGTATCTTTGAATTATTTTCCTCTTCTTAATTCGTTCAAATCATTCCTCTGGGATCAAAAGTGGCCATGCATCAGGGGTAGTCTTCACACTATATAAACCTTAAAGCCCTCGGGTTGCGTGATGTAATGTGGGCTTCTAGACATTAATAATTTATTTAATTCGGCTATTGGATTTGTTGTATTTGTTTCCATGAAATCATATTCGGGCTGGTGGTGTAAATATATAACCTTGAAGACTTCCCAGTGGTTACAGATTACTGTAAAAATCTCAGAACACATTAAGTTTGTGGTGTATATGAAAGTCTTGATAAAAAATAGTGATTTCACAAACAGCACAACATCTACAAATAACTTGACCATTTCTACATATTCAGGTGAGCGACCTAGGGCCTGTCAGCCATCTTGTTTACATAATTTAGATGTTATTGCAGATATAAGGTTAACATTTTTTCCATATATGTCACTGTTTCATTAAGCCGGTTTTATAAAATGAAATCAAATCTAATTCTCTACATCCGCATGGGTTAGTTGGGTTAAAAGGGCCTTTTCACAGATTTTGGCATGTTTTGAAGTTTGTCGTTAAATGCTTTATATTGATAAATGTTAACATTGGATATAAAAATCTCCAGTAAACAATCAAGAATAAACTTTGAAAAAAAAAAGAAAAAAGGTAACCCTCAGCAGGACTCGAACCCCTGTCCCCTGGAGTCCTGGATTAAAAAGTCTCCTATTTAGACCACTCTGCCATCCTTCCGGATACAATGTCAGGTGTATTTTATACTTCATATAACCAATCCTCATAGCTTCACAAAATATGACGACAACAACAGAACTCTCCAAATTACTAATTCGTTTCGCGTTGCAACGCTTTATTATTTTCCGGTTTTTAAATCGTCAAAAGATGCATATAATGGCTATTTTAGAGCATGGTAAATGTTCAGTATTACTGTTTCCTCACTAATGTCATTACTAAAACGAAAATTTGCGAATCTGAAACAAATTTTTTCAATTTTGTCAATTTACCCAAACGTGAAGATCAGGCCCCTTTAATATTCGTGTGCGTCATCCTAGTATGGTCCTCAACTTAGCTTGTTCAAATTATACCCCGGGTGTAGCGGTCCATTTTTTACCCGGCCATTTTTGCCCCGAGGAAAAATTGACTTAGGCCAATGTTCCCCCTCCCCTTGGCCAAATCCCCCCTACTTAAATAATTAATTGCAATAAGTATCTTGACCATTTTTTCCCCTCGGCCAATTACCCCCCCCCCCCCCCCTACATAAGAATTTATTTTAACATGACTTTCGGCCATTTTTTCTCCCCTCTGCCAATCTTTCCCCCCTCCCTACTTAAGAATTTATTGCGAAATGACTCGGCATTGTTTCTCCCTTTGGCCAATTTTCCCCCCTACCTATTGCAACATGAATCTTGGCCATTTCTTTTCTCCCCTCGGCCAATTCCCCCCCCCCCCTCCATACTTAAGAATTAATTTTAACATGACTCTGGGGGACAAACTGGCCGTTAAGTGAAGAATAACTGTAAAAGATAAGTAAAATAAAAGAGATAAGGGGGTTGAGGCAGTTTCAGCAACTCTCAATCAAGTTCTGTTGTTAAAACTACTTTTACATGGTAGGGGGGCGGGGGGGGGGGGGGGGGGGGGGGGGCTGGTCAGGGGGAAAACTGGACGAAAAGTGAAGAATAAATATAAAACAGACGTACAATAAAAGATAAGGGGATAGAGGTAGTTTTAGTAACTCTCTATCAAATTCTGTTGTTAAAACTACTTTTACAAGTTAGGGGGGGGGGGACTTGCCAGGGGGGACAAACTGGCCGAAAAGTGAAGAATAAATTAATGTAAAAGATAAGTAAAATAAAAAATAAGGGGGTGGAGGCAGTTTTAGCAACTCTCAATCAAATTTTGTTGTTAAAACTACTTTTACATGATAGGGGGGGGGGGGGGGGGGGGACTGACCAGGGGGGAAAACTGGTCGAAAAGTGAAGAATAAATTTAAAAGATAAGTAAAATAAAAGATAAAAGATTGGAGGCAGTTTTAGCAACTCTCTATCAAATTATATTATTAAAACTACTTTTACAAGATAGGGGGGAACTGGCCAGGCGAGGGGGACTGGCCAAAAGGTGTATACGGAAAGATATATTAAATGAAAAATCAGGGGTGGGGAAGAATTGGACTAGGGGGGAAAGAATTGGCCTTGGCCACTTTTTTCCATTTTCCCGGAAAAAGTGGCCAGGGGGGGGGGGGGGGGATGGCCTGTTACACCGGGATCAAATATTACCTAATCTAAGAGCGTTGTCAAGCTCTTGTCAAATACAAAAAGTACTTGTCTTTCCTATGAAACGTCTCCGTGATCCAAATTTATTCGATGGGCTTAAATAAATCGGTTTACATTTAAGTAATTGAGGAAGACGATATAAGAAAATTACAGTATCACCGAAAAATGAAATTGTATAAGGTTGCATAGTTAAAAAGTTAGTTAAATACATTACAAATATGCGTACAGTGGAATTTCAAGTACAGTCTGACAACAACGTATTGTCTTTACTAACAGGCTTTAGAAACGTTATATATTTTAACATTCAGATCATCGTCGTCCAATTAAGGAAGAAACCGCAATAAGTTTGAAAAGATCGAATTACAAAGCTTAGTTTGTATTTCTATCTAAAGTAAAAAAGGCAAAATTTAAATTGTTTCCAATAAATACAATTATTGCAGCGAGTTAAAATAATAAGTTATGATTCAACAAGAAACGAAATTCAAAATCTGAAAAGCATCTTACTTGGTGACCTACATACGAGTTTACGCTCGGCTACATACGAGTCCACGCTACCTACATACGAGTCCACGCTACCTACATACGAGTCCACGCTCGGCTTAAAATCCGGTAACGTCATTATATGAAACACTATGCCCTTGAAATCGACATCTTCAACGTTCTTAAAAATCAAATCTAAACTATTTTGAACAAAAAAATAGATTTTTAAGATTTTTTTTCTATATGTTAATTCAAACTGCCCCTAACGAACACACGAACAACACTATATCTTTATAAGAAAATATTTCATGGAACATTGTCGGTCAGTCAAGCGGCAGTAAGTCAAGCGGCAGTCAGTCAAGCGACAGTTAATCAAGCGGTAGTCAGTCAAGCGGCAGTCAGTCATGCGGCAGTAAATCAAGCAGCGGTCAGTCAAGCGGCAGTCAGTCAAGCGGTAGTCAGTTAAGCGGCAGTCAGTCATGCGGCAGTAAATCAAGCAGCGGTCAGTCAAGCGGCAGTCAGTCAAGCGGCAGTCAGTCAAGCGAAAAGAGGTCAGTCGACAAGAAGTAAAACAACAAGGGCACATAGGTCAGCAGCAAGGTCATCACGGACGGCAAAAACTTTCAGGTTGAAGTGGCTGTAAAACAGGACACTGAAAATGGTTTGCGCGTACAGGTTAATGGTCATGCGGACACGCAGGGAAGCATTGAAGCGTCCGGAAATTTGAATTGAAAATCAGAAGGAGGAAAACCTTAAGGCATGTGTGTTTCATTTAATAAAAATAATTTGTGTTTTGTAAATTTGGTTTCAAGTTGTAAAATCTATTACATTATTTGAAACAGACTTTACTTGTTTACAAAAGGAGCAACATCTGTACCTCTGAAAGAAAAAAGAACGACAATAGAAATAGTATTTAAAATGTAAGAATCTCGAATATATCTTCTAAGTTAGACACTATTTAATCGACATGATCAAAACAAATATAATTATTTAATAGTTCTTTTATTTAACTAAAATTATTGTCAATAATCATATACAATACAATGTACACAATTTTTTTAAAGACAAAGTATTCTGTGCGCCAATGTTATTTCACAGAGACGGTGTAATCCCCAAAGAAGAGTTAGCAGCTGTGTATGGTGACATAGAGAAAACTTACGAGTTGTTCGAAACAAAGACACGTATTTAGATATACAATATTCATTTCAATCACAACTTGAAATTCGATGGCCGTAATGGAGTTCACAAGAAATGCAACACAAAAACACATTTTGTGGATATCCGATAATTTGTTACATAAAAATATCGTAGGTTGTTCCAAGCTCATATCTTGTGTTTCTCAAAAGCAAACGGACAGAAGAACTGGAATGAATTCGTGTACATGAGGGTAATAACTTTACAGATATGCTAATCATGACACACGATATATAACTGGTTGAATTGTATTAACATATATTAAGCGTTTACAACTTGTTAACCTTTCGATGCCTTTTTTTCTTTTTAGTTCTTTAACTTCTTTATTTGAACTAAACGGGCTCATTATTGTGCATTTTAGAAGATGCTTAGAATAATAAAGTCACCGCAACGTATCGAAATGAAGACAATATATACACGTGTTGCATGCGATCTTAGCGATTAACAAACGTACTGTTATTATAGCTTGAATGTGTAAATATTAAAATATATTAATACATGATCGCTCTTATGTAAGTTTTTTTAATCTATATTCATATATTTTGATACGCTTAGTGATATAAATATACACGAGAACTGTAATTTAACGCTTATAAATGTCTTTAACCAAAGAAAAACTATACACTGTTCAGATTTTGCTAAAACGCACATTGCAATGTTCTTGAGAAAGAATATCATTTCTTATTAGAATGTTCCTTTTATGATGATATTAGGAAATTTTATATAAATAAATATTACTGGAAAAGACCAAACATGATAAAATGTATTGAATTAATGCAATCGGATAATACAAGTACCAACAAAAACTAAGTTATGTATGTACATAAATCATATAGTCAAAGAAACCGGTATAAATATTATTAATATTTATTGTATATAATTCATTACACAATCTCGATCTTTTGTAGATTCGTCTTTGTTGTTTTTGGTGTTATCGTTATAGCATCAATTGTTAACTAGATTCTAAATGATGTAATCCAAAAACCCAAACGTTTTTGTCCTAGACTTTTTGATGTACATGTATTGATACGTTATTCAACAACTTATGAAATTCAATACTGATTACATGTCATGCCTTTATATATGCTACTATGTCTTGATCATGTATACTATGGACTGTATGTCTTAAGTATAATTTGAATAAACTTAATCATGTGTTGATTTTTCACGACGTATTAAAGAAAAGACAATGTTAAATGTTGTTTTGGATCGTTCTTACTGTTCAGCCCCTCGGCAATGGTACAATAATTATGGCGAATTGAGAGCAACGCAATACATTCGGTATGTCACTTGCTTCACATTGTTGCAAATACCGGCTACGTCGTTTGCGTTTTTTTAATCGATTGCTGTCGTATTCGACTTTTTGTGGAACAATCTTAAATTCATTACAAACCCGAAAACGCCAATATAGAGTGTATGAAGCGCGCTTGAAGGCGCGAATCAATACGGTATCTTAATATTCGAACCTTCTTGTAGCGATATCGGCAGCATTTTCCAGATCAAGCACGTTTCCCATATACACTTTGCTTTCTTTGTCAAAGATATTCGTATTGTATTAGAAATATTATATAACAGTTCGTTTAGGGACACAACTTATTTTTAAAAGCATTGCGCTTAAATATACTAGTACACAAGTATGCAATGCACATAAGAATCGGAAACGGTTTGTGAGGAAAAGGTGCTTGCGTCCTTTGCCTCCAAAGAATCTAAAGTACGAAATGTCCTAAACGCACCACTATTATAGAATGCATAACATGTCAATACAATTTAAGATATCAATATTCGCGATGTTCACGTAATTTATTTTGTCGTCCAATATACCTAAAACTTACTTTGAAATTCTCGATAATGAAATGAGCAGCATTCTATTCATAATGGTATTTTGTTTTATTTTATAAGAATAATTCAACATTTAATATGCCCTATCATCACTGGATCGTTCACGCGAGAAAATCAAACTAGTATGTAATTGTCCCCTACCGGTGAAACAGGAGGGGACTTATGGTTTGCGCTCTGTCAGTCAGTCTGTCAGTCACATTTTTTTCTGGATCCTGCAAAACTTTAAAAGTTCTTCATATTTGTTCATTAAACTTGAAACATGGATAGATGGCAATATGGAGATTATGCACGTCTTTTCATTTTGTTCCTACTTCAAGAATTCTGGTTGCTATGGCAACAAATATACTAAAATAAAAAGTAAAAAAATACTGACAATGGTGGAGTTTCACCGGTAGGGGACGATATTTCTTGGCAATCTCTTGTTTATTAATAAATTATGTAATGTCAATATTTATTTTTGATAACTTCGAATGTTGTCTAGACTGTTATTTTCTGATTATGTACCTAAATTTGTTCACACTTTAAATGTGGTATATTAAGATATGGTAATAAATTGCAGTAACTGCATTTATTGCTGTATGTTGTGACAGTCAGTCTTTATTTTATTGCGGTTCATTTTTATTGTGCAGGCAAGTGAGCACACAAATTATCTTAAATCAATACCCTCGCGGTAGCGTTAAGATCAGTGTATGCAGACACCTGCAAATAATTTGGAAACAAGAGATTTGTTTGTCAGAAACACAATGCCCCTATTGCGCCGCTTTGAAATACAATTTCAATACATCATTTGGCAGGTTTAGAACTTATATCCCTTTTAAAGCTTATTACTTCCCTTGGATTGTATTTTTTTACTTTTGACCTTGAAGGATGACCTTGACGTTTCACCACTCAAAATGTGCAGCTTCATGAGATACACATGCATGCCAATATCAAGTTGCTATCTTCAATACTGCAAAAGTTATGGCAAATGTTAAAGTTTTTGGACGGACACACAGACAGACAAACAGACTGACAGTTCAACTGCTATATGCCACCCTACCGGGGGCATAAAAAACACACACTAAATATTCCAATGTATAGGAAATGAATGCCATGTTCATTAAAAGACCTACGAACAAGCTGTAATAAAATTCTGCATTGTGTTCGTACGGTACAAAGCCATACAAAGGTGTCATGTATCCTGATAACGTCAGTATGATAAGCCCCGCCTACAATGTTGTATTGCTATCGCTGTATCCGTGTAGTATTTAAATAGCCACCAAACTGACTGGTGTTCTAGCGTTGTCTTAAACCCACAAACACACATAAGGTAAAACACAAGCAAGTCACGCACGCATATTTTATATTTTATTTTTAATTTACATGTTATAATCTTGTGGTAAAATATACATCACAAATTCTGAACATACAACCATTCAGTTATATGTAAGTGCTTCATCACAACTCATGTTCCCATGTAATCGAAACCAGACACAGGTGCTATGACTTAACCAAATGAGAATTCAAAACTTTAAGATATACCTATGAATACACAAATTCAAATTATACGGAATACGTAAATTATGATTTACTTAAACAATGAGAAAATAAAAGTGTAAGGAAGTACTCGAATGTCTCATAAATAGGGTAAAATAAACAAATAAAATGGTAAACAAATTTACAATATTACAGAGGAAATAACATATACAGCCAACAAATTTAACACAACTCATGAACTTTGTGTCATTCAGAATAAGGTTCTAAATAAATCCATGGCCATGCCTAGACCAAGAAATATTAAGATATACAATTATGTATAATGTATAAAAACAACGTTAAAGGCTACTTACTTCTACAGGAATCCAACACATGTTTGGCAACCTAGTGACATGCAAGGAGTTCAAATGGCAGGCAAATTCCACAAACCCTTGCAAAATTCTAAGGAGCATGCCTACCAAATTAATTATTCTATCTAACAGACTAACACAAGTATTTCATCTGTCTGACAAATATTAAATATGCAAACAAACAAAATACATAAAGAAGTATTAAGTGTAAGAAAGTAATCATAATAACTTAATTCTTATTTAAATGGTATATGTTGTTTTTAATAACTTATTTGAAATTTTATTTCAATGTCACACTTAAATATATACAAAATATTAAAATATGACACATTAAAGCACCAATAAAAGTGGGTTATTAAAGTATTTGAACGAGAAACAACAAAGCAATTAGGACTTGTTCTACGCCCATCAAATCACAAATAAATTATTAAGCAATACAGTGAAAACAACATTGAGAATGCCTTTATAAAATCGTTTGTGTGTGTAAGAGGGACCCTTATATAGAAAGCATGGGAACAACTGGGCAATTTTAACATCCCTTTATATGTGAACTCAAAATATCAATAATTATTACATTGATATAGAATTTTCCATTAATGCTAATATGGAAATATATTAAACTTGGTGTACATTGTATTGTGTTATGAAACTACAACTTATTATATTAATACATGATTCCATATAAACAATAGGTGGTTCTATATATAACTTTTAAGTTTAAATATTAACACTACACTGTATTTCTATAAATATATCATGCCAGTATCAACTGTATAAAACAAAAAAGATACAATGAGAAATAAAGAGCATAATATTTAAATATTGGTTTTAATATAAGTGGATCAATTTAAAATAATGTAAATTTCATTTCTAAGAAAATTGTTTCACATACTGACCACCAAAATCATACTGTGATAGTAGAACAGAGCAGGAACACAGTGTACAATCAGACTCTTCTTATTAGTTCAGTTAAACAACATGACCATTGGCAGTGATATTGTAATCTGATAAGCATCTATACTTTAAAAATAGCAATTATCCATATATCTCCATACAAAATAATGAAATCCTAAAACGTATGCTGCATAAACAATACAACATCAAGACACCTAAATACCACCAACTATCCCAACAATAGTATTCACAGTTGTATATCCATGCATTTCAGTAGAATATGCTGCACAAATCAACATATTATGGCATATTAAAATATAAGGCAACCGAATCAAGGGCTACAATTTTGACAACTAAAGATTATGCTTATGTATTTAAAAGATAATTTGAGTGAAGTTATTTTTACGTACATTCTTCTACTTGTATATAATACATTTAATTTCAAAACGGGAACTAAAAGTTTATTAACAAAGTAAAAAGAATGCTTGTCTTATTGAGTATTCACTGTCAAGTTTTTTTTAAGGATGAAGCAAAGTAAAAAGTAAAGAGTTATATACCTCTAAGTAATTGAAATTAATAAAAAGGGACAAAATTGTCACAAAACCAGGTTGTCAATTTGAAAAAAAAAAAAAAAAAAAAAAAAAAAAAAAAAAAAAAAAGAGTCTGATAAAGGGAGACAATTCAAAATTAGCATTGTTACTGACTGTTCCTAGTTACTCCTCTTGTGTAAAATTCAATCTATTTTAAGTTGTGGCGACCTTGATTTAAAAGTCTGATAAAGGGAGATAGTTCAAAACGTGCATTGTTACTGATTGTTCCTAGTTACCCCCCCTTGTGTCAAATTCAATTATTTTCTCAAAGTGTGACCTTGACCTTGGAGATATCAACGTAATTCTTTGGCATGACACACCGTCCAATGATTGTGAACAAATGTACCGAGTAATTTTAAAATCTCACAATGAATAACATAGTTATGCCCCGGACAAGATCATTTATGGCCATTTTTGACCTTTGAACTCAAAGTGTGACCTTGATGTTGCAGATATTGACATAATTCTTTCGCATGACACACCGTCCAATGAAGGTGAACAAATGTGCCAAATGATTTTAAAATCTCACAATGAACAACATAGTTATGGCCCGGACAAGCTGGTTCTGCCCGCCCGCTGACATTCACCAATCTAATAACCAGTTATTTCCTTCTGGAAACCTGGTTAAAAAGAAGTATAATATGTAAGTCTGTACAACATGAAATAAGAATTTGTTTAATTTACTGAAACAATATATGGTAAGGAAAGAACAACTTTATATCTGAAGTAACTGTTCAAAATCGCTAATAATGATATGCACAATATGACATCATCAAGACATCAGCGAAAATTATAACCATTTTACTTAATAACATCAGATTTAAAATGTAATTGGCCATGTCACTTAATCTTTCAGTTCACTCTCGACACATACGCATGAACTGATGACATCACAGTAGGATTTTTCACATTAAAGCATGTCCTCCCTGCACATGTTTCAAACAGATACACACATATTGATGACATCACAGATGATGTCAGAAGTTGTTGTCCTCCTCCACTATGGCATCACCATTCTCATCAGTCATGACTGTTACTAGGGAGCCAACTGCTTTACCGACCTGACCAGCCCGGTTAAACAGCTCACCCACACTGCCTGTGCCTGAAACTATGTAAAACATCATTTATTTCACAACTTCTGACCCAAAATTATGATCTTGGCCTATCAAATAAACATACTAAGGTCAATGTTCTGACACAAATTTGGAATGTTCCTCTAAGGTTGCTCATTTGCTTGACCATCATACTCAATTTGGTGTTCATAGAAGCTTTTTGAGTTTTGAGTAAGACTCAACCCTGAGTTTTTAGAGGAATATGTGCATACTCTTATAGCTGAGATTTTTAATTGTTTTTAAGCTGACCAACATTCTCGATTCTCAGCTGAGTGAATACTCAAACCTTATCTTCTGAGAGAACAAGCATGAAAATGTGTTCTTGATATTGGACCTGTTCACTACTGTATATAACATATTGTGTAACAAATGTCTCTGCACCTTACAAAGAAAAGACACATTAATCCTTTACCACTAAGATACACATTTTGACACATGTGAAGTCCCTTAGAAAGTTAAATTTAATTAAAGACCTTTCATACTAGATTCCAGTTGGAAAAGCTTCATTTCCAACCCTTAGATACTGATAAGCAGCAAACAGCGTATAACCTGAACAGACTGCGAGTAACTTGCAGGCTGTTCTGGCTTTTTGCTGTTTGCATATAGCCATTTTCAATTTGCTTCTCAGTGGGAACGGGTTAACAAATCCAAGCGCTATGTATTCCTACCTCTGGCTCTGTCTGGGTTGTATGGTGGTAAGTTATTATCTGCACCCAGAGCAGCCAGCTGGCTGTTGTCCTCCATGCCTGTGAACAGAACTGGCTGGTAATACTTGTTCTGGGAAAACAGGGCTTAAAACATGTCCGTAAAGTGTTGTCTCAGTTTATCTCAGGCTAATAAGGGACGAAACTTTCAGTTTTTAGTATTATTTTTTTTATTACATGTAGTCGTTTCTTAGTGAAAAATCAAATTAATAAAAAAGTGCCGTCCCTTACTAGCCTGTGCACACTGCACAGGCTAATCCGGGATGACACTTTACACACATTAAGCCCAGTTTTCCCAGAACAAGACCCATTTAAGGGCATGTATTCAACAAACCCTAAAATCAAATTAAAGAGATTAGACAAAAGGAATAATAAAAGGAGTAACTATATACAATCTCTAACTATGAATCATGTTTACACCTCTCCAACTTTGCACTTAAGTATTAGAAGTGAGCATTTATCATAGTTGGTATTTAGCCTTGGTATTATTCACAAATTTACTAAGTTTTCAGCATTTATAATAAGTGTATAGCTTTAGAATTAAGCTTTAATCTCATGAAGTATTGATCTATGCCATAAACATTATTCTTGAATAATAATTTGCATGATATTGAACATTAATCTAACAAAGTATTTAGTTTTGTTAAAAACAATATATGTTGCTTAGTATTTTGCATTGGTAACAGCTTTCATCTTATTTTCTATGTCTGAGTTCAATTCAGAAAATAGCTCACTTTCCATACAAACATCATTGATGACACCAAAGTTTTAACTAGGTTATGTTAAAGCCAGATTATACGATTTTGTCAAATATTTCTGAAATTATATAAAATGTGTAAAAAAAACTTATTATATATTTCAATATAAATTATAATAAAAGTTAAGAAGAACATATGTCGAAAAATGTGCAATAAGCCAGATATTTAAATCTGAAATCGAAAATGTCTGTACAGTCGAATTCGCCAACATGTATATCATGCATGTACACTGTGAATCTAAATGTAGTTTAACGGTTATTTTAAATTCCTGCAACAATATACATTCATACGACACACGAACACTAACTCTGATCCTAATAAAAAGACAAATGACTCGGTTATTGTAGGAAAATATGTACTAAATATATTCGTCACAATCGACTCAATGTATCGTTATTCTTGCCTATTTTGTGTTATTGTAACATATTTTATAAATATATTACAATTTAACACATATAAAAAATCGTATAATCTCACTTTAATGCAAGCAACTATGAACTTTGTGTTTCTTAATAAAAATGAACCATAATTACGATCTTTTGGAAAAGTGGAATTAATTGCAAGTGAGTCAATTGTCGTCCAAGATTAGCATGTGCAGTTTGCAAATGTTCATCTTGGAAGGACACTTTCCGCTGTTATGGAATTGTTTGTTTAAATGAACACACTTCTAACCAAAAACCAAGTTCAAGCAGAAAGTTTTCCCAGAACAAGGCTCTTATATACTTACTTGCTGAATGATGGCCGTTCATGTGCGATCCAGATTCCATGTGAGCTGAGAAGTATTTCCCCGATGGTTCCCGTGGTAACGAACTGTGGGAGGAACTAGGAGTGGTGAGCAGTGAACCGTGAATGGACGATGATAAGGACATGCTCTTGTCACCAGACTGGAACGTAACATGAATATGCAAATAAAGTTTTAAAACGAACATAATACCTAAACCTGCTCAAATTTATTAAAGGGGGCATTACTCTTTAATTACATTATATCCAGCTGCTCAAAAATCTGAAAACAAAAACTATTTCCCTGGCTCGAAATTTTCTTAAGCTCAATTTCCCTGATAGTTGTGTCATTTTGATTATTTTATCGGATTTTATGAAGTTAAAATTGTAGCCAAATAAAATTGTCTTAGCCAAATGAAACTTTTGTAGCCATTGGCCTATTTGGCGAATGGCAGTGTTACAGCCCTGTGACAGATCTTCCCTACCTGTTCTAGTAGTGTCCTCAGCCTCTGTAACTGGGCTTCAAGCTGCCTATTGTGATCCTCAAGGATCCTCATTCGGGCCTCCAGGCGACCCTTGTGTTGCCGTAGCAACTTGGCCTCGGCAAGCATCTCCTCGTCATGATTGGTGAACAACTCTGGGTCAGGGTCCTTCACTTGCAGTTGGTTCTCGTTGTTGTTGTGCTCCTGCTGCGTTCTCAGGCGGTCGTACTCTGCTTGAAGGGTCCTGAAACATTATAATTGCATTTGAGCTGTGCGCTGGGTAACAAGGGACTCAATGCATGTGCATGAGGTGTTTCCCTAATTAGCCTGTGCAGTTCACACACTTATCAGGGAGGACATTTACCACCTTAAGAGGATTTTAATAAAGAAAAGACTTCCTCAAAAACAGAAAGTGTTATCCCAGATAAGCCTTGCAGGCTGCACAGATTAACTTGGGAAAACACTTTACGCACATGCTTAAAGCTGCATTTTCTCTTAGCACAGCTCATTTATTTAAATGAATAAACATTCATAAATACAGAAGTTATCAGTTTTGTTGTGCCCTTGCTGCATTCTCAGGCATCAATTTAATTGACCAAGAAACATTATGTGATCAAAATGCTCAGTATTAGGGAAATTTTTAACACATACATATTTAGTGAAACAAAGAATACAGACCAGAACAATTGTCCAGTTTGAAAATGATTCCAGTTTAGAGAGTTTTCAGTTTACATGTCAAGTCAATATCTTTTCTAGCATCAAATGCTTACAAGTTAATTACATACAAGGGTTCCTAAAGCATTTGTGGCAAGTGTAACTAAGGGCCATCCTGTGCATTGGAGCAGTCTGGTCAGGAGCCACGCTGCACGCTTACGAGACGACAAAATCTTGCAGGACTATATGGTGGCCTGGGCAAATTCTGACAAAACTGCTCCAATGCGCAGGAAAGTCACAGGCATAAGACCTATTTTCTCATGATGCCGCTCATAACATATCCATGATGCCCCCCTGCACTGACCTGTTTTCCTCCTCCAAGTCATGAATCATGGCCTCCAGCTCTGTCTTCTGGTGAACGTCTACCGCCATCATGATCTGCATAGGGCTCTTTAACTGGAAATAAGTTGCTTGTGTCGTAGCTTTTACTTATCCAATGTGTTTACCAATAACCGTTATATATTGTGTATCATATAAAGAAGAAGAATAAACAGTATTACCATCAGCAGAGAGCTCTTTAAGCAGAATACTGTTGATATTGATGTTATATGTTGTGTATCTTAAAGGGAACACCAATATAACCTGGAATTGAATAGGGCCCTTTAACTTGAATACAGTGCAGTTATTTCTAATGCTCTATGCCATCTATCATATAAAGAAGACCAATATAATGATGATCAACATAGGTTCTTATACCTGGAATACAGTGAAGTTAATTTTGATGTTCTATGTTGTGTATCATATAGGAAAGACCAATATAATCATGCCCTGCACTGGTCTCTTTTACTGAATGTGAGTACATTAAACAATACTGTTACATTTTCCCATAAAAGTGTCAAGAAATAATTGTCTACATATGTCCCATCTATGGCAATGGTATGACTTACCATTTGTATAGTTAGGATGAAACAAGCTGTTATTGTATTCTCACAACTCTTACCTAACTATAATGATAACATGCTTTAAACTGACATATACAACCCTTTACCACTGAAGATAATATGTATTTTTACACATTTGTAGTCCTTTAGAAAGTTATGTTTAATTTAAGACTTTTCTTACTACATTCAAGTTTTCAAGGCTTCATATACAAACCTTAGATACTGATGAGCAGCAAACAGCATAAAACCTGAACAGACTGCGAGTTACTCGCAGGCTGTTCTGGTTTTATGCTGTTTGCACTAAGACATTTTCACTTTGCTTCTAAGTGGTAAAGGGTTAATTAAACATGTCATCATGTAGCCTGGCAGACATGTAGCAATTCTTCACTTACGGCGTGTGATGATTTGTCCCCATTCAGACTCTGGCAGTACTGTGCTATCAGGTTATGCTCCTCATTTCTGGAAAGTAAACCAAACATATGCAGTACCTGTTGATGCTCCAGTGCTGTTTTCAAGTTAAATTGATTTTCAATATTGATGAACAACTTTGTGAACACAAGGCCAGGCACAAAAGTAACATCCTCAACCTTTAATATATTTTTTAATAAAAAACCAGCTAACCATAAATAATTTATGATTTTGCAATTCAACCAAGAAAATGGCGAGATAAATATTTGTTTTGCTGAACTGCATAATTAAATTGTCTTGCTCTGGGAAAACAGGGCTTAATGCATGTGCGTAAAGTGTTGTCCCAGATAAACCTATGCAGACTGCACAGGCTAATCTAGGACGACACTTTACGCACATGCATTAAGCCCTGTTTTCCCAGAGCAAGGCTCAAGTATTGTCTTACTCCTCTGGAATGGTTGCCTGCTGCTGGCGTTGCTCCACCTCGGCCAGACGGTTGGCATACTGCTCCAGACGGGAATGCATGTCCTGGGATATGCTGTGCTGGGGCGACGGGGCGGGGCTGAAAATACACCAACATGCGTGCTTACATATCAGCCATTGTAAGCCATAAGTGCCTATCAGCATTTTGGGGAAATAAGGCTGATCAGTGCGAATTGCTAACAGGGGACAGTATGCAAGATTGAGTATATTTCAAAACTGGAAATCATGAAATAAACTACTTTTATAAATTCAGATTATGTACAATTCTATAGTATAAGACAAAACCAATCCATAACTGCAAATGAAGTTATTTGCAGTTATCCATCAAACTTGTTTTTTCAGGAAGTGAGTATAATTTGGAAAAACACTCAATTTCTAATTAACCTCCTAAGATGCATATTCCTTCCCACACAAGCCACTGTTTGGCAATAAACTAAAATTTGGATTTCCTAAATATTTTTTGCTGAAGGAAAATTTCCAACTGAATAGATAATATAGTTTTTATGAATTTCACTACAGGGAAATAAACATGCCATCAATACAATCTGTACAAATTAAGCCATTTTACTTAACACAATATTAGTAGTTCTTAAAACAACATAAAGATTACCATAGTGCTTTCAAAAAACCATGAAAACATCCCATTTCTATGACACAAAAAGACACTTCTAAGCAATTGTTAAAGATATCCATGCAATCCTTGCCAGCAAAAGATGATTCACTTGGACTTGTTCACAAGAATAAAACATAAACAGACTGAGGAGATATTTTACCAAAAGAGAACTCAAAACCAACAGAAAATTGCAGCCATATATGAATATTCCAACAAAAAATGCTTATCTTTCGACCACTAGGAGCAAACATTTTAATGCTGATCAATAATGTGCATTTCCTTCAGAGCATAACACAATGCTCCATTTTGACTATGTAATGGCTGATGAATATTATATGAGCAATCAAGATAATAACATTAATGAGAATTGATCTATATATATTATAGCTCAGTTAAATTCTTGAATAGATATATGTAAATTAGATCTTGCATATCATTGTTTGACCTAGACCAAAATTTATTCAAATTCCAAGTTATTCCAAGATCTGTGTTCTATTTGAATCAGAGTTCAAATGTGATTTAAGTGTTTCATTTCCAACCAAAGTTTTTACTCGCAGGCTGTTCTGGTTTTATGCTGTTTGCACATAGCCATCTTCACATTGCCTCTGTGTGGGAAAGGGTTAATCAGCTAATGTGCAAACTGATCAGGACATACAAGTTTTGGACAACTCGACTATACAGTATCTTGAAAATGTTTCAACAAACTGGTCTGGATCTATGCTTGCCACATAGGGCAAAATACCAATTTTTGGATGACACTCAAATGGCAAATACACTTTTGCACATGCAGGCAATACATCTACTGCCTTATAACCAACAGAATCAATACCTCCCCTGCAATGGAACCTGAAAAACTCATTTCAAAGATCTTTTCCAACATGAGAAAACCAGCTGACACTTAACAACCCATGCAATAATTTAATACCCTTTAACTGTCACATTATTTCTTTTCCAGGGATGAACATTTTATAAATTACTGCTTTGCATGAAAACTCACAAGTGATGATATAGATTTTTGCAAATTCCAATGTCTAGAACGCTAGAATCGTTCCAGTCCTTTTAAGTTTGTGAACTGAATTTTCCCATCTTTTTTTCAGTATTGGTTAATCTTAAATGAATACATTAATGCTCTCCACATCCATGTTGTTGTGACTATTTTTGCAATAATATCAAAACAAGAGGGCATGAAAGGCCCTAAGTCGCTCACCTGAGATAACAAGATATTGTTGGGACAAATCTTCTGACCAAGTTGCATGAAGATTGGAAAATAAATGTGGCCTCTAGAGTGTTAACAAGATTTTACTATAGCCATATAAGGAAAAATGCCCCGCCCCCTTGCGGCCATGTTTTTCAACCAACTGGCATCATTTTCGAACTAGTCCAAGATATTATTGGGATGAATCTTCTGACCAAGTTTCATGAAGATTGGACAATAAACGTGGCCTCTAGAGTGTTTACAAGATTTTACTAAAGCCATATAAGGAATAATGCCCGACCCATGGCAGCCATGTTTTCTAGCAAAGGTTACCATTTTTTAAATCATTCAAGATATCATTGAGACAAATCTTCTGAGCAAATTTCACGAAGATTGGAAAATAAATGTGGCCTCTAGAGTGTTAACAAGATTTTACTATAGCCATATAAGGAAAAATGCCCCGCCCCCTGGCAGCCATGTTTTTCAACCAACAGTCATCATTTTCAAACTCGTCCCAGATATCATTGAGACAAATCTTCTGAGCAAATTTCATGAAGATTGGAAAATAAATGTGGCCTCTAGAGTGTTAACAAGGTTTTACTATAGCCATATAAGGAAAAATGCCCCGCACCCTGGCAGCCATGTTTTTCAACCAACCGTCATCATTTTCAAACTAGTCCAAGATATTATTGGGATGAATCTTCTGACCAAGTTTCATGAAGATCGGACAATAAATGTGGCCTCTAGAGAGTTAACAAGATTTTACTATAGCCATATATAGCCCTATAAGGAAAAAAGCCCCGCCCCTTGGCAGCCATGTTTTTCAAGCAAACGTTACCATTTTCGAACTCATCCAAGATATCATTGAGACCAATCTTCTGACCAAATTTCATAAAGATTGGACAATAAATGTGGCCTCTAGAGAGTTAACAAGGCAAATGTTGACGCCGCAAAACGCACGACGGACGACGGACAAAAGGCGATCACAAAAGCTTACCATGAGCACATTGTGCTCAGGTGAGCTAAAAAGGAAGAAATATAAAACACTTATGTTTGGAAACAATAACATTTTTCAAGAATCAGTTTGTTTGATTTTTTACGTTATATTTTAGTGCTTTATTAAAGTAGCTTTAAGATATCAAAGTACTGTTGTATAATACTTGTACAGGAATCCCAACACAAAATGTCCTACTGTTTGTTTGTTTTTTGGAATCGTTTCACATTTTCACAAGTATTAGGGTTGTGTGGTTTGGATTAAACTTAGATAAAAAAAGTTGACCATCTTTTGCTATTGCTTGATGGGCCTCAATTGCAGTGGTTCTCAACTTTCAAGTCTCATCTGTTGATTTTTTGAGTGTTGAAACAATTAAGTTGCCCAAGAACAATGGAAACAAGAGGCCCATGAGGGCCTGAATCGCTCTACTGGCTGGAATCAATAGGGCTCAAGCCCTTGATAGTATAAACAATCTGAGTAAGTTTTATATAAACAGACCCAAAATGGGAAATTTATCGCATAAACAAGAAGAAACGAAAAATTTAAACTTCAAATGGCTCCTTTTCAACAATAAGTTGGACAAATTTTCTTCACTCTCAATGGGGTTCTGGCCCTTGATGATATAAAACATCCGTTGAAGTTTCAAAAGGATAGAACTTTATATGTAAACAGACAAGAAATGTGTTTGTCGGAAACACTATGTCCCCTTCTGCGTTGCTTTGATATTTTTTTTGACCTTTGACCTTGAAGGATGACCTTGACCTTTCACCCCTCAAAATGTGCAGCACCATGAGATACACATGCATGCCAAATATGAAGTTGCTATATTCAATATTGCAAAAGTTATGGCAAAATGTTACAGATTTTCATTGTTTTCTCAAATTCAAGGGGAGATCATTCTGGACTTATAACTCCGATATTACTCATTTTCAATAGGGTTTGACTCATCATTCAGATAAAGACACTGTGCAAGTTGGAAAATGATTGGATGCAAACTGTGGACTTTATTGCGTAAACAAGCCTTATTTCACAATTTTCTCAAATTCAAGTGGAGATAATTCTGGACTTTTTACTCTGATGTAACCCATTTTCAATAGGGTTCCAGTCCTCATTAATATAAAGGCGCTGAACAAGTTTGAAAAGAATCGGATGAAAACTGTGGACTTTATCAAGTAAACAAGAAAAAGTCTAACGCACGCACGGACAGACGACGGAAACCACGCCATGACATAAGCTCTTCAGGCCTTCCGCCAGTAGAGCTAAAAATGAGACAAAGCCCTACCCGAAAAATAAATATGCTTTTAAACATTTAAATAATATCATAGCTTTGTACCCAAATATTTTTTCAATAGTGCCATGCATATTTTCCCATACAAATAAATTTTTCCAAATAAAAATCAAGAGTACCCACCTGTTAATAAGGAACTCCAGTCCCATGTTTTTATGTTAAATTATGTCCCAGCACTGGTCACAACAGTGCATTGAAGGGAAGTATCGCAATACAGCAAGTATCACTGGTCACAACAGTGCATTGAAGGGAAGTATCGCAATACAGCAAGTATCACTGGTCACAACAGTGCATTGAAGGGAAGTATCGCAATACAGCAAGTATCACTGGTCACAACAGTGCATTGAAGGGAAGTATCGCAATACAGCAAGTATCACTGGTCACAACAGTGCATTGAAGGGAAGTATCGCAATACAGCAAGTATCACTGGTCACAACAGTGCATTGAAGGGGAGGTGTCGCAATACAGCAAGTATCACTGGTCACAACAGTGCATTGAAGAGAAGTATCGCAATACAGCAAGTATCACTGGTCACAACAGTGCATTGAAGCGAAGTGTCGCAATACAGCAAGTATCACTGGTCACAACAGTGCATTGAAGGGAAGTATCGCAATACAGCAAGTATCACTGGTCACAACAGTGCATTGAAGGGAAGTATCGCAATACAGCAAGTATCACTGGTCACAACAGTGCATTGAAGGGAAGTATCGCAATACAGCAAGTATCACTGGTCACAACAGTGCATTGAAGGGAAGTATCGCAATACAGCAAGTATCACTGGTCACAACAGTGCATTGAAGGGGAGGTGTCGCAATACAGCAAGTATCACTGGTCACAACAGTGCATTGAAGCGAAGTGTCGCAATACAGCAAGTATCACTGGTCACAGCAGTACATTGAAGGGAAGTATCGCAATACAGCAAGTATCACTGGTCACAACAGTACATTGAAGGGAAGTATCGCAATACAGCAAGTATCACTGGTCACAACAGTACATTGAAGGGAAGTATCGCAATACAGCAAGTATCACTGGTCACAACAGTGCATTGAAGGGAAGTATCGCAATACAGCAAGTATCACTGGTCACAACAGTGCATTGAAGGGAAGTATTGCAATACAGCAAGTATCTTCACACTAATGAGCAATTACAGATTGTGATCCTCAATTAAGATCTATAGTCAAAGGTAGAACAGGTAGTGTCAATGCTACAATAGTTAAAACTTTATGTTATTTTGGCAAAACTGAGTTAGGTTTTCCACTGTTTAACCTCTAACTTCAGTAGAACATGGACAACATATTCCTGTACTAGATATCTTCCAGTTAATTTACTGCATGCAAAAAGTGTACACTAGAAGACAAATATAATCCCACTGTCAAATTTACTGATCCCATAGGGATTTATAATCAAGCCTGCTTTGGTGTATTTCCCACAAACACAGTTCACTGCATACAAATGTTTTCAAATGATATCTCCATTCACCAATGAGGTCCAGGATTTCCTAAAGGCTAAGCTGTTGTCAGGCAGATCTTGTTGAATGTTCAATCACCATAGCAACAATGTTCAATCACCATAGCAACAACAGTGCACTGGATGAAGAAAACATTTCAGTATGAACCCCTATCATCAATTTGTACTGCTATGCAATGGCTACTGCTTGTTTAAGTATTTCTTTATAATTATAACATAATGTTCATATGGCAGTACCAACAACCACTGGATAAATGCTCCAGTATCTAGATTCTCTCATTATATGGCTCTGATATAACATTGCAATCCTGCGTGGGAGTATTTATTTATAGACACAAATGTTTCTTAAATGTCCTGGCAACAGCTCTTCAAAGAATTTATTAATATCCCCAAGTGACTTTGAGCATTGGAGAATGCATATTTAATCAAGTCCTTTAAACTCACACATATATACAGTATCCTTCAGTCACTATAAAATACCATGCAACACTAACGGACTTCTCTTCTCTCGACTTTAACATACACTATGAGCTATATGATTGCCAGTCTAGCAAACCTATTCTCTGATACATGTTACATTCACATTTAATTTATAATTCAATAGACACATCTCCCAGTTGCCAATCATTCAGACACCTTGCAGTTATGCATTAGCCTATTGGAAAAGCATTAAAATTCCATCATGATTAATTGACAAGGATGTCTTGATTGGAACAAATATTGAATTTACTTCAGACAAATGAACATGTTGGAACTAATCAATATTCCTCTGATATATTGTTATAATAATTTCATGATTAAATATCAAGCTATTGAAAAAATTAACAACAGGCACTAAGTTCTCACATTAAAAAAAAGTTTAAACACTTGTCTAACAAATAATATATAAAAGCATATGGAAACAGAATCCAAATTGTTTAGTCTTTAGAGCACAATACAATTCCAAACACATTCCTCACCAACAATCATTGCTTTCTTTTCTTAGAACTGTCAGACAAGGAAGATCAAGTATGTTCAATTCTCCCCATTTATTCCCACTGGGAGTACTTACTCCAATCATGTGATTAAATAACCAATACTGGAGGGCCTGGGGCCTTCTGATCGGCAGTCTAGAAAACCTGGACTGGAATCATGGACTGGCCTGGACTTGTGGATTGGACTCATGGACTGGACTCATGGACTGGACTGCATCGCATCTTTGTAAACAATGTTGCCTTATTGAAAATTATAAACAAAGTAATTATATTCCCCTACTGGTCTATGATCAGAGGGATTTAAGGTTTACCCTCTGTGTGTGGGTGGATGTTCGTATGCGTTTTTCTGTGTGTCCGTTGAGTTTTGGTTTATGTTTTTATACTGGACTTCAGTATTGTATCTTGATATTCATTAAATACATTTAAATGAATCAATATCTAAACAAATTGTTAACTGTTATGTTTAAATACAGTTATTTACTATAAGTTTTAGCCAGGTTTTTATCAGGAAGTGAAAATTAGGGAAACAAGGATGTTTTTTTCGATCTCCTGTAAAATTCTAAAAAACTGAGTAACAATAGTTTTGCGCCAAACCCTGGAGATAAACATTAATTTATGATAATGTATAAGATAAAAAATCTGAATAAGACATTACTTGATCAGTTTAACAGAATGCTCTGAATAATGGTTTTATATATACGAATGAAATGTTGTAGCACTTGTACTTAAGTTGTTTTACAGCATTGTAAACAATCTATACAGAAATTTATCATTATAGTATTTTCTTCCTGAAAATGAAAAAATGTTATGTAAATGAAGATTTTATGCTTCATGTTTATGTTGCCCAAATATACTTGATGAAGTCAATTGTGCTATAGTTTTCGAAGAAAAAATTCGAGTTATTGTCATAAGTTAATAGTCTATGTGTGCATCTGCGACTGTCAAGTTTTCCGTGTGAATCATTTTCCCTTATTCCCCAGTCTCACTATCATAGCTCCGCAGACTCAAACCGGCCCTCAAGTGGTAATGCCCAGGTGAATGCAGGCAAAGTCCTGGTTAAGCTATAGTATATCGGCAAATCAATGCTCGATCAGCCAGTCCATGAGTCCAGTCCACGAGTCCAGTCCAGTCAATGTCCAGTCCAGGTTTTCTAGACTGCCCTTCTGATCCTTCAATAAGCCCATGAAGCCAATAAATTATCACAACTTCTGCCACTATCAGCATTTGGGTTTGTTTCACTGCATTAAACCTATTAACGGTACAATCAAACTTCAATATGAGTCACGTTCTGGACAAACCAGGCTCATTGCAAGTGGATAAAGTGTCCTCCCAGATTAGCTTATGAGGTCGGCACGGTATAATCTCGGACAACACTTTCCGCTTTTATGGAATTATAAAGGAAGTCTCTTCTAATTGAAAATCAAGTCTTAAGGCTGAAAGTGTCATTCCTGATTAGCCTGTGGGGACTGCACAGGCTCATCTGGGACAGACCGTTACCCACATAAAGCTTTATCTTCCAAGAACGGTGGTCATACAATCAGCATTTGAATGTTCAGCTATTGATTTCCATCATCTGATATTCATTCCATTACAGGCACCAAACACATTTTATTACATTCAATTATCTGATGCACTTGACAGTTTACTTTGTTCAATATAATATTGTACAAGAACTGCATTTAAAGTTGTAGCTCTCAGTCATATCATAAGAAAATTCTAGGAGTCCATATTTGTTAATTTAGTCACATGAAATAGCAATCACAGTTTTATTCTTTAAACACTTTAATTTAATGCTTTAAATCATTGGATATTCAGTCTTCCACCAACAAGAATGTATAATTTACATGAGTGCATAAACCATTTTGTATAATAACATTGTTCCATTTATGGTTTCTATGTCATCAACAACGTTCTGGCATTTCAATCACATGGTGACAATCTTGGAGCAAACCTCTATAAATGTTATTTCTGCTAATCACATGACATTAGACTCATCCACTGACTCACACAGCTCCCCATAACAGTTACTCATGGATACTTCAATATATATAGATACAATCAATACCATGTGAGATCCAATCCAGCAATAGAGTTGAATAGCACCATCATGATCTTCATGTCAAAACAATATGATAGTGTGACTCTTAAGCTTTTTAATAAAGATGAAATGAAGCTATGTTATGGTTTAATTTTTTGGTTTAAATTTAGCCCTATAGAAATATATGAATATTTCTAAACCTCAAAAAACATCATTTGCATAATAAACCAGTTTTTAATTATAGTACAAGCCTTGCCATTTTTTGGTCATTACCGGTAATAACAAGAGATGTGTTTGTCAAAAACACAAGGCCCCCTATTGCGCCGCTTTGAAGCCAAAATTTAACCTTTGACCTTGAACGATGACCTTGACCTTTAGCCACTCAAAATGTGCAGCTCTATGAGATACACATGCATGCCAAATATCAAGTTGCTATATTCAATATTCAAAAAGTTATGACCAAACTTTAACAAAGGTTAAAGTTTTAGGAATTAAAAATACAATGATATTTGACCTTTCACCTTGAAGGATGACCTTGACTTTTCACCACTCAAAATGTGCAGCTCCATGAGATACACATGCATGCCAAATAGGAAGTTGCTATCTTCAATATTGCAAAAGTTATACAGAGCTCCAGATAAGGATTTGTGAAATTAGTAATGGTACTGCCACTGACAGAAAGAAAAGGAGTAACGCTTAAAATCAATTAGTACCTGTACTACCATATCCAAAAATACAGGTAGTACTGTACTACCCGTGTTCTTTGATATTGAAGGGTGTATAACTGACTTTACAGAAACATTTGCAGCAATTATAATAAATATATGTAGCTTCTTAAACAGTTACTGTATTAGGTTTTCCATTCTGAATTATGATGCTAATACAACTACACATTAAAATTCATGACTAATACTATTTCTCCATTTTTCTTGACAAGAAAACACAAGCCAACTAGTAAGCTAAAAAAATGAACACTTATTTCACTGTCTCATCCGTTTCCCATCATGTTTTCTAACGTTTTATGCCACCGATGCAATCAAATCGTTTACTATAGGGGCGACAATGTCTTTTTCTGGGTTTACAGATTTAATGTCAGGATGGTTAGAAGACACCGTATGTAGTCATAATATGACAACAAAGTGTTGTTTTGAGCTGCTTTCGGTTAAGCCGGCATTCAATTGCGCGCAGACATATCGTTTTTAAGGGATTTACAAGTTACAGGAAATCACGCGACAGAATAGACAATAATATATGAACCCAGTCTACAACATTTCGGTAATTTAAATTAACGAAAAGCACCGTTAGGTTAGAGACTGACAAATCACGCCGCGCTGACGCAGACGTATCGGTACGGCCAGATTTTTTTCGTAAATGCGTAAAATGGATATTAATGTGGTAATTGTATGTCCAGTTTATAAAAATAAATACGTAAATATTCATGAAAAAGGCGTATTTACGGCTGTACGGCCCTTATCTGGAGCTCTGGTTATAAAACTTTAACCAAGGTTAAAGTTTTGGGACACACACATACAATGACTGACTGACACAATGACAGACAGACCAGACAGACAGGCCAAAAACAATATACCCCTGATCTTTCGATCCGGGGGCATAAAAAAGGGAAGAATGAATAATTTAAACTAGATACACAATTTAATCATTTTTTTGCCAATTTTAATCAATTAAAGGGGTATTATGACTTAAAAATTAAATACTTCTTTTTTGTTCTATAAACATCTTTTCCATCAAAAGTCAGAAGGTGCTGTAAGCTGTCTCAGCAAATATACTGAAGACCTACTGGTTTGGTAGCGACAACACAAGCTGGTTAATGGCCTTTTATCTAATAAGCCACATTCTTGGTAAACTGTGCTAAACGCATCTGTCCAAAATGTCATCCCAAAATAACCTATGCAATCTGCACAGTCTAATACAGGCCTTTTCTTATACTTTCCCCCTTTTATGGATTTTTTTGTTTGAAGGTATAGTCTCTTCCAAACCAAAACCAGTCTAGGCAGAATGTCATCCTTGATAAGCCTGTCCAGACTGCAAGGCTAATCTAAGATGACAATTAACGCTCATACTTTTAGCCAATTTTTCCCAGACCCAGGCTAAAAAAATTGTGAAAAAACTCACACATCATGCACTTGTCAATCTCATAGATAATTAAATCCATTACATAATGATAACAGATAAATTCAGAAATTATCAATATTTTGCCTGCTGGTGTTTGTTAAAAGTCTCATGGTTACTGTACTATTTCTGTAAACAAGTAATTCTTCTGCACAAATCAATACCAGACTGGCATTTACTACCTCCTTGGAGGAAAATGACAGACATTGGAAATTTATTGTTGTTGTAAATTCTCCATAGGCGTTACTTTACTATTAATAATAAATGACTTGCTTGATGCCTTAGCATTCCAATACAGTGCCTAATGAGGACTAAACACCTTATAATTCAGGACTTTTATCATACAACCATTACATTTATTATTCAAGCAAAACAACAATGTTATTTCTTTATGTCCAGCCAACTTTCATTCACTTGACTGGTATTACAATTTGATTATGTCAGTGCATTATCCTTTTATTAAACCTACCAACAAATTCACCAATAACAAGTTCAATCTGTAAAAATTAAGAGATTGTCAAGCAATATTGTCCCCAACCAGTGAAACTCCACCATTGTAAGATTTTTTTATTTTTTTTTGCCATAGCAACCAGAATTCTTGATGAAGGAACAAAATGAAATGATGTGCATAATCTCCATATTGCCATCTATCCATGTTTCAAGTTTCATGACAAAATATGAAGAACTTTTAAAGTTATCGCAGGATCCAGAAAAGTGTGACAGATGGACTGACTGACAGACTGACAGACAGACTGACTGACAGACAGAGTGCAAACCATAAGTCCCCTCCGGTTTCACCAGTAGGGGACAATAATCTTAAAACGTTTCCCCATTTACAATTTATTATGCTCATAATATATAATAATACTACTATAACTACTACTAATACTACTATTGCTACTACTACTATTACTACTTTTACTACTACTGCTAGTATTACTACTGTTACTAATACTACTACATCGACTAAAGATTTACTATTGCTATTACTACGACTACTACAACTGCAACTGCTGCTACTGCCACTACTACAACATCTACTACTACTACTGCTACTGCTGCTGCTGCTGCTGCTTCTACTACTATTATTACTACTACTACTACTAGTATTTCTACTACTAATGCTACCACTACTGCTACTGCTTCTTCTAAAACAATTACTACTACTACTTCTGTTACTACTTATACTTGTTCTACAAGTGCTTCTTCTACAACAATAAAAAAAAAACAACCACTACTACTATGACTAAAATTACAACGACTTCTACTACTACAACTACTTCAACAACGACAACCACTTCTACTACTACTGCTGCTACTACAACTACTTATACAACTTCTACTTCAACTACTACCACTAGTTCTACTACTACTTCTATACTACCAGTACTGCCTATGCTTCTTCTACAACTACTACTACTATAACTACTACTTCTACAACGTTTTGAACTAGTACAGTCTACTCTCGATATCTTGAAGTCGGCAGGAACAAGAAAAAATATCGAGATAACGATAAAAATGAGACCAAAAGTTACCTTGTTTTTAACATTTATATACCTGCTAAGTGGTCTAACTAAAGCTGTCACCGTGTGGCATAATACTCTCTACTACCCTATCTATTACCTGATATATACACGTTTTTACGAGGCACGATTAACTTTACTATTTAAATGCTTAAAATGATGTTTTAAGTGTTACAGAATTGCATGAACGCATGCGTTTATCATTTTCTAAAATGTCAAATAAACATCCGTTAATGTTGCTATTTAAAGTTATGATGCAATCAAGACGAGGTTTTCCATATGAAATGCGTAAATCATGTTCCGGAATACTGAACTGTACAGTCATGTACATTTTGTAGTTCTGCAATTTGTGACGGGTTATATACACAAAAATATAACTCAATGCATTTTGAAATGTTAATTGCTGTTAAAGTGACAGTTAAAGTGACAGGCCTTACTCAAGTATTAATGGCAAACGACATTACATAGGTGTGATCATTGATGCAATTAACGGATCAATTGTCTACCGTACAGAATCGGAAGCAGCCCGGCGAAGCGGGATGGTGAAGTATCAAAGAAAATTTTTCTCAACTATGCCAACACTGGGACAGTTATTTGCATTTCGAGATAAACCACAGTAAATACATTCAAAATCGGGACTCGGAACAAATTTTTATATCGAGATATCGAATTATTCAACATAACGAAAATCGAAATATGTGATGCCTATTAATATAGATAAAGAAGGAAAACAGTTGGGACATTGACCTTACTTTGACATATCGAGAAAATCGAGATATCCGATGTCGAGATAACGAGAGTAGACTGTACTTCTTCTTTTAACTATTAAATCTCTGTACAAAACTACCCATGGTTTTGCTTAATTTATCCATGGTATTAAATTCTTAAAAAAAAAACATACAACACTAGTGCCATACCTTACTAACATGTTCCTCTCAAGGATGGTCTAAACATGGAGGTAATGCACACAAGATTTATGGAAATTAAACAATAACACTAGTTTCTCTACCTTTCTAACATGTCGCCCTCTAGGACGGTCTGTACAGGTAGGTAACCCAGACGAGGTTTACGGAAATGGCTCTTCGTCTTGAATTTGTTTTTCATGACTTTAGTGAAGTCACGAATATCTTCACCTGATGAGGTCTAAAGGAAAGCAAAAAAGCATCACAAACTTGTCTTTTTTGCAATCAAACAAATAATAATATAAATATAAACAAGCAAATTTTATGAATTGATATCCCCCGCCAAATTGTTGTTAACTGATGGGTGCAAATCCCTTCATACATGGTATAATCCTAAAAAAAAAATTAAGTGTAGGGTAAGTGTTTCATGCATTCTCCTAATTGATATCTATACCCTCATGTTGTTTCATATTGAAATCTTGTAGCATATCTAAGATATTGCCCTGAAAAGTAACACAATACAAAGACAACAAAGGGCAAGAACTCTTATTTTAGAAAAAGTATGGTTATGGTTCTTGAGCATGGCACTTCTCCTAATTGATATCAATACACTTAATATGAATTTTCATGTTGAAGTCTTGTATGGTATCTGAGATATAGCCCTGAATAGTAACATCATACAACAAGAGATGTGTTTGTCAAAAACACAATGCCCCCTAATGCGCTGCTTTGAAGCCATATATGTGACCTTTGATCTTGAAGGATGACCTTGACCTTTCACCACTCAAAATGTGCAGCTCCATGAGATACACATGAATGCCAAATATTAAGTTGCTATCTTCAATATTAAAAAAGTTATGACCAAGGTTAAAGTTTTGGGACAGACACACACATACAATGACAGACAGGCCAAAAACAATATACCCCCCATCATTCGATCCCGGGGCATAACAAATGAAAGGGCAATAACTTTTATTTTAGAAAGTGCAGGGTTATGGTTCATGAACATGGCACTTCTCATTAATATCTATACACCCATGAAGTTTCATGTTAAAATCTGATATAATTTCTGAGATATAGACAACGCGGATTCTAATGCCCTCCGCCTTTGGCGGGGATACAAATTTGCTGTCATCTGTATTCTTATTCATGCTTTGAATAGTTTTGAATATCACACCACTAATAAGTCCCATGTGCCTCAATCTTGCTAATCAATCTCCATGAAAAAAACTAGGTTATTAATTAATACTCAGAATTTCATGCTGACATTAGCAGTAAAAAAGGTACGTCTAAATTCACAGAAAACTGGGCTTAAAGCACAGAAGTGAAGCGTTGTCCAAGATTAGCCTGTGCAGTCCAGACAATCTATCAAGGGACGACACTTTTTTTAACTGGATTTTCATTGAAGTAAGTATTCTTTTTAACAAAAATTTCATAAAAGCAGAAAGTTTTGCCCCTGATAAGCCTGTGCATACTTCACAGGCTAATCTGGGAAACACTTTATGCATATGCATTAAGCCCAGTTTTCCCATAACAAGGCCCAAGTGTTAAAAAAATGTTGCAGAGTACAAGTAGATGTTCACTAATACAGCTCTATGTACGTACAGTGGTGCAGTATTCCTGTATAGGATGAGTCAGTTTGTGGTGTTTGGCTTTACGGCCGGAGAAGAAGCAGTTCTGACAGATGTCAAAGCTGAAGCACCGAAGACATCGGTACCTGTGGAAGAGAAACATTTTAGTTGTATAATATGTAAGCACCAAGGACTCAGGGTCCTAAGAAATCGAGGACCATACTTGAAGCTTTGAAGAGAAACATACCTCTGGAATAGACACAATTGAATGTTTTACAAGAATATACACAACATTTTTTAATTAAATTTTTTTGTAATTCTTTTTGGACAATGGAATCAATAAATTTTAAATGTATTTAAGAAATTTGATAATGAACCATCTCTAGAAAATAGCTGCCAAGAGGGCTTATAGTTCTCTGACAACAGCAATGCATAACCAACAGCGATTGACCGGCATTACTCACTTTTGAGCAATTTTTTTTCAGTTGAGGTTAAACCCAGTTAAACCTTCCTCTCTGTTAAAAAACTCTTAAAAACAAATGAGCCTCTTGTTGATGAACAGGGCTTAATGAATGTGTGTTAAGCGTTGTCCAAGATGAGCCTGTGCACACTCGGCACAGGTAAACCACAAACGTCTTTTTTTGCCTGAATTGGATTTTTAAAGTAAGAAAACATTTGCTTTGAACAAAAAATACAATAAAAGCGGACAGGTTGTCCCTGATTGGCCTGTGCAAACTGCACAGGCTAATCTGTGAGGAAACTTTAAGCTGATGCATTAAGGCCTGTTTTCCCAGAGCAAGGCTTATATTGATGATTGAGTCAATAGTCAATACCTTAGTCCGATGATTGGGAAGGTCAATAGTCAATACCATAGTCCGATGATTGGGAAGGTCAATAGTCAATACCTTATTCCGATGATTGGGAAGGTCAATAGTCAATACCTTAGTCAGATGATTGGGAAGGTCAATAGTCAATACCTTAGTCCGATGATTGGGAAGGTCAATAGTCAATACCTTAGTCCGATGATTGGGAAGGTCAATAGTCAATACCTTAGTCCGATGATTGGGAAGGTCAATAGTCAATACCTTAGTCCGATGATTGGGAAGGTCAATAGTCAATACCTTAGTCCGATGATTGGGAAGGTCAATAGTCAATACCTTAGTCCGATGATTGGGAAGGTCAATAGTCAATACCTTAGTCCGATGATTGGGAAGGTCAATACCTCAGTCCGATGATTGGGAAGGTCAATAGTCAATACCTTAGTCCGATGATTGGGCAGGTCAATAGTCAATACCTTAGTCCGATGATTGGGAAGGTCAATACCTTAGTCCGATGATTGGGAAGGTCAATAGTCAATACCTTAGTCCGATGATTGGGAAGGTCAATAGTCAATACCTTAGTCCGATGATTGGGAAGGTCAATACCTTAGTCCGATGATTGGGAAGGTCAATAGTCAATACCTTAGTCCGATGATTGGGAAGGTCAATAGTCAATACCTTAGTCCGATGATTGGGAAGGTCAATAGTCAATACCTTAGTCCGATGATTGGGAAGGTCAATAGTCAATACCTTAGTCCGATGATTGGGAAGGTCAATAGTCAATACCTTAGTCCGATGATTGGGAAGGTCAATAGTCAATACCTTAGTCCGATGATTGGGAAGGTCAATAATCAATACCTTAGTCCGATGATTGGGAAGGTCAATAGTCAATACCTTAGTCAGATGATTGGGAAGGTCAATAGTCAATACCTTAGTCAGATGATTGGGAAGGTCAATAGTCAATACCTTAGTCAGATGATTGGGAAGGTCAATAGTCAATACCTTAGTCCGATGATTGGGAAGGTTTTGCAGATATTGCACTTGGCCTGGTGTTTGGCGTTCTCTGCGGCTGCCAGCCTGTGCATAACAGGGACCCAGACCAGGGACTGGGGCTCCTGGCGCAGCCACTCCAGAAAGTGCTTCAGCTCTATCTCGGGCTTGCCAGACGCCTGCAAGAATATTGGAATAAAGATATGGGTATGAGACTTGCAATGAATCAACAAACAATTTTCCAAATTGTAATTGTCGTTTTTTTAATGTAACCCAAATCTCAGTAATTATGGTTTTCTTAAACCATATACCCTCACAGTTCCCAAGGTAAGCAAAGTTTCTGTGTGCACAGTTGCCATGATAACCTATATTTATGTGTTCACAGTTACGAAGGTAACCTAAATGTTTGTAACCATAGTTACCATGGTGACCTTAATTACTGATTTCACAGTAACCATATTAACAAAAATCAAAATGTTCACCCTGACCATGGCAACCAATCCATTGTTTCCATAGCAACAATGGTACCTTCTCAAAGCAGCTGCGCACGCTGGGTTCCACATTGCTGCCACCGAAAGCAGCCACCTCGCCTAGTTGCCGTGGTAACTGCATGCAGTCATGAAGCAGAAGACCCAGCTTGCGCTGGTCTGTGAGACCGTTCTTGTCTGCGATCAGGCGAAACAGGACTAAAATAAGTTAATGAAAATTTATAAATTACGTTGCAATTAACTTAAACTGTGATTTATTTTATTCACATCATATTCCTGCATCTTTTAGTTATGTAGCTATTCATAGGCGAGAAATTTCATTCTTTTTTTTACATAATTTTATTTCATGGGCAATCAGATGTGCAATTCCTAAATAAACATACGATTGCAAATTAAATACACATATTGTTAGCATACTTTAAATACTATGAACAAAAAATTATTACTAACACATATTAATTTCTTAGGTAAATTTATCTTGAATATATAATACATTTTTAACTTAATTAGAAATATTAAACAAAAAATAGCTTAAAGGAGTTTGTTCTTATCTTAACAAAACAACTTAGCAATAGCCTTGTTTAATATGCATACATTTACAAAACTCTCAGTTTCTGAAATCAGATTGACTAATTGAATTCCCTAATATACGCTTTCAGTCTTACATTTATACTTATCGTCCACATGTCCATTGCACATCAAAATAATGCCCACTTTGAATGACAGCACTCTTATCTTCCCACTTCGAGTTCTGTAAACACAACAATACTTTCAATACAAATGATGTTCAAATATGAGGAAGTTCAAATAAAAAAATATTTTTCTCAGCAAATTTGTGTATCTGGTAAGAGTTAGTGTTCTAGAAGATACTGTTAAAATTATACTCCAATATTGTAAATCCCAGATAGACTTTTACCGCATAGCTTTAGCTATTCAATACCAGACACAAATTTTCTCGGACTTAGTCCTTTTAACTTCAGCAATAATACACCACAACTTTCTGTCTACACAAATAAATACATACATGTAAACATACAATGTCCTAAACCTCAAAAAAAAAAAAAATAATTAAACAAGATATGTGGTTGTCAGAAACACTATGTCTCCTTTTGCGCCGCTTTGAAACTATATATTTGACCTTTGACCTTGAAAGATGACCTTGACCTTTCACCACTCAAAATGTGCAGCTCCATGAGTTACACATGCATGTCAAATATCAAGTTGCTATCTTCAATATTGCAAAAGTTATTGCAAATGTTAAAGTTGGGGCAAAAAAACAAACAAACACACAAACCAACAGACAGGGCAAAAACAATATGTCCCCCACTATAGTGGTGGGGGACATAGAAATATGGCAATTACATGTGTTTAATATTCAGCATCCAGTTGAAACACTGAAAAATCAAAACATAACAAGCAACTTCGTTGAGTTGATATCTCCCCCAATTTCAAAATTTTGTGACAGGCAGACAGAAGGACAACGCCAATTCTATATCCCTCTACCTTTGGCAGATTACAAATCCCAATGAACAAGGAAAACCAATGAAACTATGGTACAGTACAGCCAACACGGAACAAACATATTTCAAGATTCGCGGAGACAAGGCGCAACATGCCGAGTCGGCCGTTGAAGCTGAGTCAGTATGCGGCAGCATGTCGCATTTCGCCGCGATGCTTCGCATCTGTCTGCCGAGGCAAGCCGCAATCTGTGATATGACACCAAGTCGATGCGCATCATAAAATAGAAATCTTTTTAAAATGATTAGTAAGTCAATAAATTTTAAAAGAACAATACTAATATTTAATGTATCTATTACTGCATACTTACTATTTTTCCCAATGCTTCTCATAACCCAATAATCCTGTATATTCCAGTTTTAAAGCAAATCGTGGTAAATGTTTATGACATTCAAAAGGTCTTATGAATTTCAAGAAATATAGACATCAACCATTTTTCTAAAGTGTCAAATAAATTTTGGCATTTGTTTTTATTTAAAGATGTGATTAAATAACATCCAATTGGGGCGGGGTTTTTTTTCCATTGAACACACGTAAATTGCCTGACGTGATGTTCATGTTTTTATACAACACAAAATACACCCACACTTTCCATGGGACGTTCTACATGTCTGCATAATTTTTGCGCGCTTTTCATTGAGACAAAGGATAAAGCACTGTTTATTTGATGCTAGAATTAAATTGTTAATGTCGCATGAGCATTAAAATTCGGAAGCTTGTTTCGGATTACAAATTGAATAATGCTCATTTGAGAATCGAACGAAACATTTACAGTTGTGCGTAATTTATTCATTGATAATTTGTTAAGGCGCATTATGTGTCGAATATATTTGAGGACGTGATATTATATAAAAATTCTATAAAGCATCATATAAAAATCATATCTGCTTAAAACCTGAAAATAATAACTATGAAAGTAGCGTAAATCTAGGTTTCGACGCTACACAAATGTACATGTAGGTGTATATCTTTGCACTTGATCCGCCGCGTCTGTATGTGGCGGATTTATGCTGTGTAAGTAAGCGAGGTTAATACAGACTTGGGGTCGTTGCGCAGATGGATGCAGCGTGAACACACGCTGCGGCCGCTGGCCGCCGAGTACTAACGTTCTGGCCGTGGCGTGACCGAGAATTATGTTTGTTCCGCGGTGGCTGTACTGTACTCACATGTCATAGACGTTTAGCATCCAGTTGAGCACAAGATCCACACAGAGAGGCACATCGTTGTTGCGGCCAGACGACTCGTACATGGCCGACAGACAGTTGATGATCTCCACAACGTCCATCAGCTTGTCATTATGACCCCGTATGCCCTGCTCATCAAACTTTTCTGTAGCAACTTTCATGTCCACCAGATCCACTAGGAAACAAAAATCAAACTAATTAATGTTCAATGTTTTTAATTTTTAAACAGTCATATCAAGCCAGATCCACTAGGAAACAGGAAATACAACAATTGCTGTTAAAAATATATCTTTAAGCAAATGCTGTGAGAAAATGGGGCTTAAAGCATATGCGTAGTGTTGTCCCAGACTAGCCTGAGTAGTCGAAACAGGCTAATCAGGGACAACAATATCTGCTTTTAGGGTATTTCAAGTTAACAGAAAGTCTTTTCCTTCCAAAAAGCTAGTTCAAGCTAAATCTAGTTTAAATCTAGTGTGCAATGCTCAGGCTCATATAGGACAACACTTTACACATGTGCATTAACCATTTGCATGCTGGGAAATATGTTGACTGCTAAAATGTCGTCTGCTGAATTTCTAAAATTAGCATTTTCTTAATTTAAGAATAGCAAACAGTTTGGATCCTGATGAGACGCCATGTTCTGTGGCATCTCATCTGGATCCAAACTGTTTGTAAAGACCTTCAAAATTCGGTTCCAGCACTGAAAGAGTTAACCCTATACCACTCATAAAAGCACTTTGATGCTTTCAAATCCTTTAGAAGATCAAATTCAATTTAAGTCCTTTCTTAAAATATTCAAGTTTAAAAGGCTTCAATTCCAACCCTTAGATACTGATGAGTAGCAAACAGCATAAAACCAGATTCTGGTTTTATGCTTTAAGCACATGGCCATTTTCACTTTGCTTTTGAATGGGAAAGGGTTCAGCTCAGTTTAAGCCTGGTTTTTGAAAAGCAAGGCTTGAATATATATTTTTAAGTGGAATTACTGCATGTTACAGTAAACTGTTGTAATTCGTGATCATTATCAATCTTGAAAACATCAAGTTTTTGTGGATAATGTGAATAGTGTAAAGAACTTGCTTCAAATAGGCATCTTTAAATAAATCAAGGACCATTACTCTGCAAATATTTGGATTATTTGCTTGAAAACTGATCTTGGTGTACACCAAGAAATGAATGCTACAATGCTGAAAACCAGACAAAAACTGAAAGAAAAACTAACACAGCAGAAATAGCTTTGAATACTTTATTTTAAACTCATTTGAAAGTTTCTGCCTTTATTTGACAGATAATTAAACACAAAGCTATTATGTCCATAAAAGCATTGTTGCTATTGTTAACAAGGGCTGTTTGTAAAACATGCATGCCCCCCATATGGGCTGTCAGTTGTAGTGGCAGCCATTGTGTGAATCCGTTTTCTGTCACTATGACCTTGACCTTTGACCTAGTGACCTGAAAATCAATAGGGGTCATCTGCCAGTCATGATCTATGTACCTATGAAGTTTCATTATCCTAGGCCTAATTATTCTTGAGTTATCATCAGGAAACCATTTTACTGTTTTGAGTCACTGTGACCATGACCTTTGATCTAGTGACCTGAAAATTAATAGGGGTCATCTGCCAGTCATGATCAGTGAACCTATGAATTTTCATGATCCTAGGCATAAGCATTCTTGAGTTATCATCCGGAAACCATTTTACTATTTAGAGTCACTGTGACCTTGACCTTTGACCTAGTGACCTGAAAATCAATAGGGGTCATCTGCGAGTTATGATCAAAGTACCTATGAAGTTTCATGATCCTAGGCGTAAGCTTTCTCGAGTTATCATCCGGAAACCATTTTACTGGTTTGAGTCACCCTGACCTTGACCTTTGACCTAGTGACCTGAAAATCAATAAGGGTCATCTGGGAGTCATGATCAATGTACCTATGAAGTTTCATGATCCTAGGCGTAAGCGATCTTGAGTTATCATCTGGAAACATTCTTATTGGTTTGAGTCACCGTGACCTTGACCTTTGACCTAGTGACCTGAAAATCAATAGGGGTCATCTGCTAGTCATGATTAATGTCCCTATGAAATTTCATGATCCTAGGCGTAAGCGTTCTTGAGTTATCATCCGGAAACCATCTGGTGGACGGACCGACATGAGCAAAATAATATATCCTACCGTAACCCAAATTCGACGACACCTAAATTCAACGATGTTCTATTTTTATCGGTTTAAATTTAAATGGATGATTATTGTCTTCAAATCATTTCAAAGAATTACAGCTGAGTTAACAATTATTATTTTTTGCTATATAAGTTTTTTTGCTTAATATTGCTTTTTGTAACTGTTATATCGTCGAATTTGGGTCACACCGGGATACCCCCTCTTCTTTGAAGGGGGGCATAAAAAAAGTCTTAAACACATATTTTGAAGCCAAAAAAGCTTCATTTTGGAACACCCCACTCAATAGGGGTTATAAAACATAGCATAATAGTTCAAATTATTTTCAAAATCACATACCATATCATGTTGTGGTTCCCCAAATGACCTTTCGCCAAAGTGTTTAGACATTGACTTAGAAATTGACTCAAGAAAGATTCAGGCCTAAGTACCAAAAAAAACACACTTTATTGGTACATAAATGAAGTTATTGTTGTTTGTACATCTGCAGTACAGGAGATCCACACAACAATTATTACAAAAGCATGAATTTATCCACAATACAAGTACTTACAACAGAGCTTTTTCTGGACAAGCCTCAGTTTCATCGCGGTCCTGTATGCAGCAAAGCGAGCGTTGTTGAGATCGTTGAGTGCGTCCATGAGATGGGTCATCTCGGGATGGTCCCAGTGGGTCGTCTTCTTGGTGTGACTGGAACATAATGTGCAATTAAATAACCCTTGTTGTGGGAAAACTGGCTTAATGCATGTGTGTAAAGTGTTGTCCCAGATTAGTCTATGCGGAATCAGGGACAACACTTTCTGTCTTAACTGATTTTTTATTTAGAAGAGACCCCATTTAGATGCAAAATTCAATAAAAGTGGAAAGTGTCGTCCCTTAGCCTGTGTGGACTGAACAGTACATGTACATTAATTATGAACAGTTTTCTAAGAATGAGTCTCTTTATATAAGCATTATTTATGTACACGATATTCATTGGTAATAATTCAGGAGCTATCAAAGATATTAATATTTTCACAGAAGGCCTTGCCACAATTACAATTATTTATTTTCTATTATAACAGGTGAGTTTACATACTTTCCACTGTTAAAAGAAGTATCATTTGAAAAGGGGTAGACCTGAGAATTTGTTAGGATTCATTTAGTCAAATTAATGACATGATTTCCAAGTAAAATAATGAAAATTATGAACAATTGTTTATGTTACTTTTTAATGTTTGAAACGGTGTATTAATGACCAGTTTTAAATCACTGATATTTCACTATATATACCTTGTGACACCATAAAATAAATTTACACTGTGTGTGTGACAAAATCTATGTGGGAGTGTGAACATAGTAACACAAGTCTTATCAAGTCTAGAATTCGAGGAATCAATATTTTAATGCTTTAAATGAATATACTGGAGTGGCTGATAACATCTTGATATTAAGATTGATGTACAGTGGCAATTCAATTCAAATACATGCATGTACAAGTGCTTGAGCTGTGTTGCAGCCATCACACTCATGACCACCATCATGTTTTGTAATGTATAAATCATCAGCTATTTTTACAGTTTTCTAATTACTCTACTTCCCATCATTGAATAACATCTAAACTTGTGCATGCCTTCAATAATATTGTACTTAAAAATGTCAACAACAAATAGTATTAATACTTAACAGAGAAGTAATTATTTAAACTCTATTATTAATACTAGTAATTTAATATTGTTGAAGATGCATACTTGACATAGTAAGGCACTTTATTTCCAGCGACCGACCTCTCCCAGGGAAGTTCTACCGAGGCTGCAAAACACAACATATATATGAGCCTCAATATGTGAAAAAAGGGTTTAATGCATGTGTGTGTGAAGTGTCCACCCAGAGTAACCTGTGCATGCTTTACAGGCTAATGAGGGTGACATTTTCCTCCGTATCTAGATTCTCACTTAATACATGTTAACCCTTTGCATGCTGGGAAATTTGTCGTCTGCTAAAATGTCGTCTGCTGAATTTCAAAAATTAGCATTTTCTTCATTTTATTTCAAAGAATACTATCAGAATAGCAAACAGTTTGGATCCTGATGAGACGCCACGTTTTGTGGCGTCTCATCTGGATCAAAACTGTTTGCAAAGGCCTTCAAAATTCGGTTCCAGCACTGAAAGAGTTAAAGCAGAAAGGTTTGTCCTGGATTAGCCTGTGCGGACTTCACAGTCTATTCTAGGATGAGACTTAACGCATGTGCATTAAGCCCTGTTATCTCACAGCGGGTCTCATAAATACTTAGATTGGTAAACATGTGAAAATGGTTGTGTGTAGAGTTTGTGTACATTATTTTGTAAATTGATCTTGATTTTTGTTAATAGCATCTTTTTATGCAATAAGTGCATTTTTTTTAATGAAGTGCATTTTTTGTGCATATTAGTGTATCTTCTGATTTGCAAAAAAAATATTCTTTCTGTACAAGTGTAGTTTTAGAGCATCTTCATAAAAAAGAGCAACACTATAGCAAATAACTGAAGTTAAAGGACAGAGATATAGTGTTTAATAGGAGGATTGTACTGAATTCTTTTTTATCTTCACATAATGTTTATGGTCTTATTATTGCAATTTGTCTGCTCATAAAATATGTGAATCAGTAGAGCAGCTTTTAAAGGGAAAAGTACAACTAAATCAGGCTGTGGGTAAATAATTAAAAAAAATTGAAAGTGTCAAAAAAATTATGTGGGCTTGCCAGAATCAATTATATTTCTACAACATAAAAAACAAGTATTTGAACTTTCTTACACTGATATTTAACCCCAATTCAATTAATGTCTACCACATTGACTATTAACATACATTTTAAAAGACAATTTAAATACTATTTATAATATTATATTTATTTCCTAACACCATTCAGTATGTTATATTGAAATATTCACAATTAAATATAATATGCTAAGTGTGCTGTGTATTATTCAATAAATATCAGATAAGATCAGGATCAGATAAGAGATCAATTAGCATCATAAACACTAATCCCTATCAGTGCTCCATCTAGCCAAAACAAAGGGGTGTTTATAGAATTTTGATTGGATCTGGGACCATCTATTTGAAAACAAACCACTTTTGATTGGCTGGAGCACAGCAAGTTATTTTGAGGACAGGAAGTTATTTTTGTAAACAATTTGGTTTCAGCAACTTAAATTGAGCTAAATTTTTAGGTATAATTCAGCAACATTAATTCTAGTGTCAAATGTCTTGAAATTCTTTCAGCACATGAACTATTGTGTGATGAAAACAATGTGTATTTACTACAATGTGTAAATCAACAATAAGTTTGTTGCAAAGAAGATTCATAGTGGGTGGTTAAAGTGATCAACAACTGCCGTTTTTGTTTTTTTGGAATGCTGAGGAACAGCTGTAACAGGTTTGTATTTTCATTTCTGCATCTCTTTTTAATTAAATTAATTATGATCATTATCATATTTATGTATTGTCACTGGGAAATGTAACTGGATGAGTAAATGTAATGCAATTTTAAGGAAAAAAACACCATTTGAATTATTATGGCTGTATTTTATGGTTATTGTCATCTTAAAATTTATTTATACCTATTTCTTGTCATTAATGAACAGATTTCTTTCCCCCATATTTAATCAGAACTTTAATATTTTATATTTGAAGGTTAAACCCCAAGGTGAAATTTACATTGATCGGAAGATCCATTGGACAGAATGTGCATCATCGCCTGCCAAAAAAGGGAGCAAAAAGGGGACTACCTGATGTATGGACATGTATACCAGGTTTTACCCTGCACGAGCAGGCCAACTTGAGGGGAACAGGAGTGGGAAACCGTGCCCTGTAGCTCCTTGACCAAGAAAAGATGGATTTGTTGAGAGGTAAAACTATATAATAAAGGTTATTGCAATTCAAAGACGTCACACTTCCGACCAGTCCACACAGCCAAAGGAGACCACATATATTAGTACATTTATTAACAGTATTTTCTATCAAACGTAATTTCTTTAAATTATTTATGAAAAGCGTAAAGTCACATGTGATCACGAGATTAAAATTGCAAAAATAAACAAACAAAAACAACAAGCCAACAAACTTGTTTTGATTTAAATTTATGATATTTATAGCAACTGTTGAACAAGATTACCATAACAGCAATATTTAACACTTCCATTATAAAATATCTTTCAGGACCTGATCTCAAATGAGATCATGCACGAGAAGCGCCTCACAGACCATGACAGACCATGACAGTAGTATTCAGACCTGATCAGCTGGTGAAGTGCTCTATTAAGGGTTGTTTATGAATGCATTCTTTGTAAGGAACAGTGTATAACAACAAATAAAGTGACAGGGGCTAAGCTGCTAAATATTGTCAGCATGTATGCAGTGATTTTCTTTGGAAATTCAAAACAACCTGTACGTACTGGCTCTCAGAAGGGCATGTTTTAGCGCAATAATGAACAAAAAAAGGAAGATCTTAAAAATAAGGTATAGATTTATATAAATTTCATGAATACTGTTCATTTATCATATATTAGGATCCAGAATATGATTGAATTAAATGTGCTGCTTTTGTCCATATCAAAAAGGGATTTGGAATTAATGTAATATATAAAAATATAGTAAATGATAGGAAAAACATTTCAGCTTAAGGAGGGGAAAACATTAATGTTTTTGAAGTGGAAACCATCTGTATTTGGCTGTTAATCAGTTACCGGTAATCAGAGAGGAGAAAAAAAACTGGTATGAGCTTGATATTTTCAATTGTTAATTCCAGATAGGCAATAGCCCGTTTGAATCCTCTCTTTTATGTATATATATTACATTTGTTTTTGTTTTTTAAGGTTTAACATTCTAATAAAAGTGTGTATTTATCTATTGAATTGTACTTTTTGTTTTTTATGTATGTGTTTACACTAACCTTTCATTTAAAGAATGAATGCTGACTTCAAAATGCTGGGATTTTTTTAAAATTTGGTTAATTTTTAAGCATATTAATTTGAAGTGATGAAAAGTACACTTGAGCGTATAATGCGCTTAAAAAATTCACTTCCAACACTTCAAAAAGTGTATCATTTGTATGACTGAAAATGCACTCAAGTGTATTAATGCGCTTAAAAATTCACTTTTAATATTGTAAGGTGTATTATTTGTATGACCGGGAATGCACTCAAGTGTATTAATGCGCTTAAAAAAATTCACTTTCAATTTTGTAAGGTGTATTATTTGTATCAGTGGAAATGCACTCAAGTGTATTAATGCGCTTAAAAAATTCACTTTGAATACTCCATGAAGTGTATTATTTGTATGAGTTAAAATACACTCAAGTGTATTGATGCACTTGAAAGATTACTTTAGTTACTGATAAGTGTATTATTTGTATGACTGGAAATGCACTCAAGTGTATTAATGCGCTTAAATAATTTGCTTTTAATTCTGTAATGTGTATTATTTGAATGACTGGAAATGCACTCAAGTGTATTAATGCGCTTTAAAAAATTTACTTTGACCATGAAGTGTATTATTTGTATGTCTTAAAATACACTCAAGTGTATAAATGCACTTAAAAATAAACTTAAGCGCACTTATTATCATAATAAACGCACTTAAGTGTATTTTTCATGGAAAAAAAATACACTTAAATGTATAAACACACTAGTAAAAAGTGTTGTTTTTTTACAGATTAAAATGCACTTGTTAAGCAAAAAATACGGTGCCAATAACATGCGCATTAAATGCGCATTTAATGTGCATTTAATGCGCATTAAATGCGCATTTAGTGCACTTTTTCGAGAAGGGATATATACCGACTGCAAACGATACCAGTAGTAAATGACACATATGAAAAACAAAAGGCCATCGGTCACTTAATTACCTAAGACATCTTACAAGGACCTAAACTGAAGACTTGCAAAAACAAAGATGATGTGTATTGCAATGTACAAGTTCTAACCAAAAACAGCTAGCCCGAAATCATTTCAGTAAATTTATATATTTTAAGGGCAATTAATATGCATTCTGTCTTTGGACAAATAAGCGTATCCAAAAAGGATGTTATTAATACCAAAAGACTGTTACATGCCAGATATCAAACCTCTGGGACTTACGACAATAGAGAAAAATAATCAGTATATTTATATAAGGAAAACAAGTAACTATTATGGGTGGGCCAATTAGACCCCATGAACATGAAATTCGTTTACATGTTTTTTTAAATAAATTTTTATTAATTATACACATATGCATGTAAAACTCAAATAATCTGCTGGAAAGTTTCACCTGAAATTTTTAATATAAATACCAAGACATCTTAATTTCAATTTATTCTAAATATGAGCTAACCTTTCATAGTTAGCCACACTTTTCTTGTCTCAATTGATTCATGATTTTGAAATAAATTTGTTAGATCCATTGCCCACTTGACCATCTATTTAATTTATAAAAAGGTACATCTTATTTTACACCACTTCATAAGTTTGGAATATGACTCCATTTTTTGCACAAAAATGAACACAAGATGTCCACATTTATCACAATGCACACAGTGGTTGTCAAAAGGTTGCAGTTAATTAAACACTGTGAGTACTTCAACACATAGTGTGTTGTGTTTAATCATGAATATTATCTGTATGTAAACAATGCTATGAGTAAAGATGTGATCTTCACCTATAACTGTTGAGATACCATGATTACGAGAACCTCTTATCCTTCTGCTGTCCAAATGGTGTTTAAAGCAACATTGTTGTCAACAACCTTATGGTATTACACAGTTTGGTTTGGACTTAAACAAGGCCAATAAATTACAATTATAATTAAAACAAATGCCATTTGAAACAAGATGTGTTTATGAAACACTATGTCCCCCCATATATTTGACCTTTGACCTTGAAGGATGACCTTGACCTTTCACCACTGAAAATGTGAAACTCCATGAGAAACTCATGCATGTCAAATATGAATTTGCTATCTTCAATATTGCAAAAGTTATGGCAAATGTTGAACCCTTTCAGTGCGGGAACCGAATTTTGAAGGTCTTTGCAAACAGTTTTGATCCAGATGAGACGCCACAAAACGTGGCGTCTCATCAGGATCCAAACTGTTTGCTATTCTGATAGTATTTTTTGAAAAAAATCGAAGAAAATGCTAATTTTAGAAATTCAGCAGACGACATTTTAGCAGACGACAAATTTCCCAGCATGCAAAGGGTTAAGTTTGTGTGTGTGAATATCCCTCTATTCAAAAGTGAACAACAATATAGACAAGCCTAACTCTGGGTCCAACTGTGCTTATTAAATGCATGTGCTTAAAGTGTTGTTCTAGATTAGCCTGTACAGTATTAAGACTAATCAGGGACGACACTTTTCACTTTTAATGTCACTTTTTAATGAAATCCAGTTTCAGGCTGTAAGTGTCATCCCTCATCAACCTGTGTGAACTGCGTAGGTTTGTCTGAGACAACACTTTACGCACATTTATTAAGCGCAATGCTCAAATGGTTAATGAAACAAAGTTTTGAAAGCATTGCAACACATTAAATACATGGGAGTCAATACTAGTAAACATCTATCAAATAATTATTGCTTATTACCCTAATATTTCCTTTCATCTATAATGTGTATTGTTTGATAATTAAAAAAGGTCAAATAAGTTTTAAGAAGCTTAGCCTATAAATTATAGCTACAATAATATATTATAATGGCCAATATATATGTGCCATTTATTCTACATGCTGAAAAGGTCCTTTTCATGATATTTTGTCATATCATGTTACTATTTGAATGATCAGTTTCAAATTATTAAATGACAATCTCATCATCATGTTTAAATACCAAATAAAATGATTAAATTGATGAAATTTGTCATGGTTAATAAAACCAGATAATCATATCTACTGAACACAAACCAGAGAGGAAATGCTGGGAGTTAGGTCCGAAAGTTCTCAAGGCATCGTGTAAATTCTTTAATCTGTCTTCTGCAGACAACTGGATTTCTTTCCATCTGTGAAAACACAACAAAGAATATGTTCATCTTAATGTTAATGGCTGATATTTCAATATATGTCAGTTAATTATATAAATATCAAGACTATAAATGCTATGTCACTGTCTCTGTCATCAGCCTAGTACCATCATGTTACCCTTTATATTAATTTCTAAATTACAGTAAAAATTCAGAATAAAAATCGTAATTTAACCCTATAATTCAAAAATAAGATTTATTTATATTTAAAACTAACATTAACATTAAATCATAAATTTGAAACATCCATAATGCTTTGTTCAAGATTGTGATGCATTTGTAAAGAAACATTAACTGAAAACTATAAAAATTGTTTATACTCCTTGGCATGAAATGTTTTGCTCTTCAATAAAATTTGTTATTGACATGTACAATAGTGGTTTTCTGAGGAACTTGTATCGGTCATTTCCCTTTGTTTTTCTGTCTAATTTGTCAACCCAAAAAGTCAACAAAAATTAATGTCCCTCGAGCAATGATGATTCTATATTAATAAGCAGTCATACCTTGTTTTGTAGTCTTCTAGTTTGTGCACTATGACATGGGTGAGTATAACATTGGCAGATTCAAAGTCATTCACATGGTCATTCACATTGTCCACCTGACCCTGTATGGGGGCCACTGCCTGTTGATATGTCTGCAATGAACCATGACTTTTTAATTTAAGACCATAAGGTTGGCAATAATGCACTACAAAGAACATATTTAATCAATATCTATGAAAGCTTCATGATTTGGGCAGGAAGTTAAACCCTTTCCAACTCAGAATCAAAGTGCAAACAGCATAAAACCAGAACAGCCTGGGTGTAACTCGCTGTCTGTACAGATTTTATGCTGGGACTATATATTCTATAATGGAACAATGGATGTGTTTGTCAGAAACACAATGCCCCCTAATGCGCCGTTGTTGATTTTTACCTTTGACCTTGAAGGATAACCATGACCTTTAACCACTCAAAATGTGCGGCTCCATGCGATACACATGCATGCCAAATATCAAGTTATGTTCAATATTTCAAAAGTTATTGCGAAACTTTACTGTAAGGTTAAAGTTTTGGTGAAAGAATGACAGAATGACGCAATGACAGACAAAGAAAGACAGGCCAAAAACGATATACCCCGATGTATCGATCCGGGGGCATAAAAACTAACAAAGGGCTACAATTCTGCCACAAAATGTTGCAGCCAAAATGTATTTCTTTAAAATCATTTCCATTAAGGCCGCTAAATTGTTAACATTTTAGCAAGATCAAGTCATGAAAGAGTGGTTGAAAAAACAAGCTTCAGTCCAATATATATATTCTCATAAAAAACAGAAAATGGGACATTATTCTGCTGAAATCGTTGTAATCTACAATCTTTTCATAAGGTCATTCAACTTTAAAATTTTGAGTGACATCCATTCAGTAGTTCAACAAAGGAGCTCAAAATACCAGCTTTAGGACAAAAGCACACATTTGTATGTACATATGTACTTAAGGAGAGACGTTGTTAAGTGAAGATTAATGCCTCTCATTTCAAGGGGGCATTAAAAAACTAAACCAGTTTCTTACCTTAGTTTTCTCTATCTCATACTGCAGGTTCTCTATAAGGATATCTGCTACAGGTTTCCATGTGTTCTTCTCGTTCTCAGCTTTTGTAAGGCTCTCCTTGAGATCATCCATAGCATCTTGGAAGTATGTCATTTTCTGCAGGAGAATTTGTGTTATAATTAATGGTAGAGATAATAAATATGGGCCGTGCTCTGTGAAAAGGGGGTGTCATGCATGTGCATAAAGTGTCATACCAGATTAGCCTGTGCATTCCACACTGGTTGATCAGGGACAACACTTTCAGCCTAAACTTATTATTTGCTAAGAAAAGACTTTCTTGAAATGAAATACAGTCAAAACTGACATAACGGCCACCTGAGAATAACGGTCACCTGTAGACAACGATCAGTCTGGATTCCCCCCGATGAAAATCACTCTATATTACACTTGAGAATAACCGTCACCTGTCCATAACGGCCACTATATTCCACTCCGAAATTCATGTTTGAACTGAAAACAACGGTCACGAGACAGTCGTTTTCAAGTCGCGACAATAAACAAGAGGGCCTGAAAGGCCCAAAGTCGCTCACCTGAGATTCAAAGGAACTGACCTGTTCTGTGCAGCCCAAGATGTCATTAGAACAAAATGTTCTTACCAATTTTCATGACTAGTGGACACCCTGGCACGTTTTTCAACAGACCAGAACCATTTTCATACACATCCAAGATATCATTTAAACAAATATACTGACAAAGTTTCATGAAGATTCATAAGTCCATATAAGAAAAAATGCCCCGTCCACTGGTGGCCATGTTTTTCAAGCAACTGGAACCATTTTTGAACTTGTCCAAAATATCATTGGGACAAATCTTCTGACAAAGTTTCATGATGATCCTACAATAAATACGACTTCTAGAGTGTTAACAATTAGGTTTAACTATAGCTATATAAGGAAAAATGCCACGCCCCCTTGGCGGCCATGTTTTTCCACCAACTGGAACCATTTTCGAAGTCATCCAAGATATGATTGGGACAAATCATCTGACCAAGTTTCATGATGATCGGACAATAAATGTGGCCTCTAGAGTGTTAACAAGGTTTTACAAAAGCATGATATAGAAAAAAATGCCCCGCCCCTTGGTGGCCATGTTTTTTAAGTAACCAAAACCATTTTCGAACTCATACAAGAATTCATTAGGACAAATCTTTTGACCAAGTTTCATGAAGATCGGAAAATAAATGTGGCCTCTAGAGAGTTAACAAGGTTTTACTATAGCCATATAAGGTAAAATGCCCCGCCCCCTGGCGGCCATGTTTTTCAACCAACCGGCATCATTTTTTTTACTTGTCCGAGATATTATTGGGATGAATCTTCTGACCAAGTTTCATGAAGATCGGACAATAAATGTGGCCTCTAGAGTGTTAACAAGATTTAACTATAGCAATATATGACCATATAAGGAAAAATGCCCCGCCCCTTGGCAGCCATTTTTTTCAAGCAAACGTAACCATTTTCGAACTCATCTAAGATATCATTGAGAAGAATCTTCTGATCAAATTTCATGAAGATTGGACAATAAATGTGGCTTCTAGAGTGTTCACAAGGTTTTACTATAGCCATTTAAGGAAAAATGCCCCGCCCCTTGGCAGCCATGTTTTTCAAGCAAACGTAACCATTTTTGAACTCATCCAAGATATAATACAGACCAATCTTCTGACCAAATTTCATGAAGATTGGACAATAAATGTGACCTCTAGAGTGTTAACAAGGTTTTACTATAGCCATATAAGGAAAGCTGCCCCGCCCCCTGGCGGTCATGTTTTTTCACCAATCTTGACCATTTTGGAACTTGTCCGATATATCAATGAAACCAATGTTTTGACCATGTTTCATGATGATTGGGCAAAAATTGTGACTTCTAGAGTATTCACAAGGTTTCTCTATAGCCATTTAAGGAACACTGCCCCGCCCCCTGACTGCCATGTTTGTCAACGGACCAGAACCATTTTTGAACTCAACCAACATATCATTTAGACAAACATTTTTACAAAGTTACATGAAGATTGATCATCAAATGTGACTTCAACAGTGTTTACAAGGTTCTTTTCTTTTTGACCTAGTGACCTAGTTTTTGACACAGCATGACACAGTTTCGAAATCATTTGAGGTATCAATGGGACAAATGTTCTGACCAAATTTCATGAAGATCAGACAATAAATGTGGCCTCTAGAGTGTTCACAAGGCAAAATGTTGACGACGCTCGACGGACGACGGACAAAAGGCGATCACAAAAGCTCACCATGAGCATGTTGTGCTCAGGTGAGCTAAAAACACAGCACATCAGTTGTCCGTCTATTTTGCGGGTATATCATCTGATAGCGGTCATTGCCTGTGATAGTTCTATGACCCAAAGTAATGTTTGAATTGAAAACAAGGATCACGCGTCAGTCGTTTCGAGTCGCGAAAATAACGAACACAAACGAAACAGGTGCACGTAACAATAAGAATGTGTATAAGTAGTAATTATTGTCTTTACGACAAAGCATGAGCGCGTGACAAAGTCAATAAATCTTTATAGCTGATAAGGTGTTAAAACAACACTTAGCTGGCGAGTGTTGTTATAAGAAGGCGATAAAATAATTAGTGATAGTCTATTCAGGAAAAATGTGCGCTGAATTGCAACTTTTATAACAAAATAAATATTTTCAACAAAATTCTGGCTTCTTTGAATTAGAACGATACGGTTATACCATACTGTCGGTTTATGACAGCGAATCGGCTTTTATAATTGTTCGGACGTGACGTCAATGACACGCGACAATCTTTATTTAACAAGAGCACCGCATAACGGGTGCCACACTTGGCTGCGAAAGCTTGTCAGATTTTTTTTTTTCTTTAGAGGTCACAGTGACCTTGACCTTTGACCTAGTGACCCAAAATGGGTGTGGTGTGTAGAAGTCATCATGGTGCATGTACATATGAAGTTTCAAAGTTGTAGGTGGATGCACTGTGATGTTAGAGGCAAAGTTAAAGTTTTATATTAAAGGTAAAGGTGACCTTGACCTTTGACCTAGTGACCCAAAAATGGGTGTGGCGTGTAGAACTCATCAAGGTGCATGTACATAATGAAGTTTCAAAGCTATAGGTGGAAGCACTATGATGTTAGAGGCAAAGTTAAAGTTTTATATTAGAGGTCACAGTGACCTTGACCTTTGACCTAGTGACCCAAAAATGGGTGTGGCGTGTAGAACTCATCAAGGTGCATGTACATATGAAGTTTCAAAGTTGTAAGTGGAAGCACTGTGATGTTAGAGGCAAAGTTAAAGTTGCTTATTAGAGGTCACAGTGACCTTGACCTTTGACCTAGTGACCCAAAAATGGGTAGGCATGTAGAACTCATCAAGGTGCATGTACATTTGAAGTTTCAAAGTTGTACGTGGAAGCACTTTTATTTTAGAGCCAATGTAAAGGTTTTAGCACGACAGCGGACGACGAGGAGGCTATGACCATACCTCAGGTTTTCTCCGAAAACAGCCGAGCTAAAAATAATGAATGTTATACGAACTGTCAGAATTACTGAATGAACATACTATCTGTTTATGACAGCGAATCCGCTTTTTAGACTTGTTCGGTCTTGACGTCATTGGCACCTGGCAAGCTTTATTTACGAATTAATGAGATGCATGAGTAAACAATTATACTAGTGTTGATAGTCATTGATTTAGTTTAACAATATGAAATTAAATCAATTTATAAGATATTATTCTGTATTATTCAATGTAAGTTAAATATGTTATTATGCTTAGTTTTCAGCAATGAGCCTTTGTTTCACACTGTATGCAAACGACTGGGTAGGGTAACGACGTAGGAGTACTACCAACTGACCAAACATCTAAAAATTGTGATCCGAAAACAACGGTCACCTGTGGACAACGGCCACTTTGGTCATTTCCCTTGACTGACCGCTGTTCTCAGTTTTGACTGTATATAAAAGGGGAAAGTGTCATACCTGATTAGCCAGTGTGGACTGCACAGGCTAATCTGGGACAACACTTTATGCACATGCATTAAACTCTTTTTTTCACAGAGCATGGCTCAAAAATTTAATTTCACTGCAATTGTATCTTAACTGTTTTTCTCGCCACAAGCAAATCATTATTTGCTATAAGTAAGACTAAAATTAAATACTTGCAGTAATTTTTGTGCCATTTACTGATGACTTCACAATTTTTAATTAAGAGTTTAACAGCAATTTTTTCATTTTATCAGTTTATGAACTGTTGAGAAAGCGAGATGGCGTTTATGCATAAATTAGACCAACTTTTTGGACATTGCATACCCAGATGAAATATAGAACAAGAAACTGTCGGAGACGGATAATGCTCCCCAAAGGTGTTTTTTTTTCACAATAGTGCACTATATATTCAGATAAAAGGAAACAACTTGAGGGCACAGTAGTTGGGGGGACAATAATTTTTTTATACGGCCATAACTCTGTGAAAAATCCTCCGACCAGAACCCGCTGATAATATGCACATTTCCTCTTGGTAGTGAAGCTTTCCATAAAGTTTCATTGAATTCCGGTCATTAGTTGCTGAGAAATAGCCCGGACAAGAAATGCACTATATGTACAGTTAATGAAAAATTTCAAAGGGCCATAACTCTGCGAAAAGTCATCCGACCAGAACCGGCTGATAATATGCATATCTCCTCTTGGTAGTGAAGCTTCCCATAAAGTTTCATTGAATTCCGATCATTAATTGCTGAGAAATAGCCCGGACAAAAATTGTGCACGGACGGACACACAGACGGACAGACGAAGTGGCGACTATATGCTCCCCCCAAAATTTTTTGGGGGAGCATAAAAATGCTATTCAATTCATATAATTACACTCTAAAGCATATACAAGCTACCATAAACTACAAAAATACCCATATTATAAATGGTTTAAGCATCATTATAAACACCTTTTGACTTAACGATATCTACCTTGCACTAAGACGACATGAAGTGAAACAAAAACCGTGAAAGCCAACATATTATGATAGCAGGACAACTACCCATGTGAATGGAAATTAAGGGCCATGAGAACCATAAATCAGTGGTACGGGATGGAGGGGATACAGTCCTTTTACGTTCCAACAATGCAACAAGTGGTAGGGAATAAAGGGGCATGCAAACCAATCACATTGAAACCAGTGGTAGGGAATGAAGGGGCATGCAAACCATACACATTAAAACCATTGGTAGGGAATGGAGAGGCATGCAAACCATACACATTGAAACAATTGGTAGGGAATGGAGAGGCATGCAAATCATACAAATTGAAACCATTGGTAGGGAATGGAGGAGCAGACAAAAAGATTAACATTTCAACCAATCTAATAACGCAAGCTTTTAATAAAGAGGGTTTTTACAATAACCAATATATACATAGCCATCTTGGATGGGAGCATTATGAACCACAACTTTCGCTAAAATTTACTCTACCTCTGAGACCTCATCCAGTACAGCCTGCCATTGCTTGCATCCCTGATTGAGCTCCACCCACTTCCTGTTGAGCAGACGGATCTGCTGTCGGATCTTCACAATCAGCTGCCGAGCATCTCGTTCTGGGGACTTCTCCAAGCTGACTGTGTCGCCTGGCAAAGTTAACAGAACACTAGAATCTCAAGACACTGCTGTAAATGTGATGTAAGAAAGACTAGAAATATTAACCCTTTACTGCTTAGATATGCATTTTAATGTGTTTGTAATCCCTTATAAAAATTAAATTAAGGATCTTTCTTACTAGATTCAAGATTAGGCTTCGTTTCCAAGCCTGAGATACTCATGAGCAGCACACAACATAAAGCATAAACAGACTGGGAGGTACTGAGTGGGAAAAGGTAAAAGGTGATGTAAGAATGACCAGAAATATTACTTTTGTACAATCTGTACACTACCAGCATTTTTATGAAACTATTTGGAGGGTAATTATTGATAAAGCTAGCTCCCACAAAAGAAAAAGGTTATGACTATTCTACATTTACTTTTAATACATCAATGATGTACAAAAATAATGTCATTTCACAGTAAAACAGAAACAAAGTTTGTGTCTATGAAGAGAGAGAGAGAGAGAGAGAGAGAGAGAGAGAGAGGGAGAGGGGGAGGGGGAGGGAGAGAAATAGACAAACCTATATCCTTATTGAATCCAGTATAATCCAATTGCCTTTATTAAAAAGGGCTAAATAATTTATTCATCCATTCTCTAACTTAACAGTCATCCTCTATTACCCCAAAAAGACTTAGTGCAGTGTCACCTGTGTCTGCCCTGTCACCGCTGTCAAAATAGCAATCCATGTAACCCCCAAAAGACTTAGTGTAGTGTCACCTGTGTCTGCTGAGCTGTCACCGCTGTCCACACTGAGTCTGCTGTCCTCCCCCTCCTCCTGCAGATACTGGCGCCCTGCAGACAATGTCTGCTCCACCAGGGGGACCTTCAGGTTCAGTTGCTCCCACAGTTTCTGAAGAAATCAAAACAACAGTACTGTTGACAGATGTATTCGCCTCTGCAGCATCTATAAGTGTTAGTGCTTTCCTTCATTTTCCTTTGTTTAACTCATAATTATTAACTATCATTCATCTCATCAACAACTAAACATCATTTTTACCATAACCATTGTAATCCCCTTTGAGAACTACTCTGAGAAAATAGACAAATTCTAACAAGACGACAATACATCAAGGGAAGTAACTCCTAGCTACCTGGTTGGTATCAAGCTGTTTCTTCAGGGATGAGTTGTCTCCCCCAACAGGTCTCTGTGCCTTTAGATCATGTTGCTTCCTCAGTATCCATGCCAACAGGTCCTCTATGGTGTGCAGCAGTCGTAACCACTGTTCAGCATTTGTCTCCAAACGACCCCTGCAATTTATTCTTTATTTCAATCTTGTTCTAAGAAAACTGGGCTTTATGCATGTGTGTCATCCCAGATTTGCTTGTGCAATCCACAAAAGCTTATCAGGGACAACACTTTTAGCTTTTATGGTATTTTTCGTTTTAAGAAATCTCTTTTTAACGAAAATCAACTTCAGGCAGAAAGTGTTGTCCCTAATTACCCTGTGTGAACTGGCTAATCTAGGACGACACTTTCTGTGCTTGCATCAAGTTAAATTTTCCCATATGGCTCATTTGTTTAATTTAGGTACAATATAACATTACAGATGAGCCACACTCTGTGAAAAGGGGGTTAAATGAATACCGGTATATGTAAAGTACTGTAACATATTAGCCTGTGCAGTCTGCACAGGCTAATCAGGGACAACACTTTCTGCCTAAACTTGATTTTTGCTAAGAAGACACTTTCTGTAAACGAAAAATAATATAAAAGCAAAAAATGTCATCTCTGTGCAGTCTGGGATGATACTTTAAGCACATTCATTACACCCCATGTTACTAATGAACCTATTGAAAACACTTTGATGGTGTTGCAAGCTGTTTATAAAGCCAGGACTCCTTTGTTTTTAAGATGATTGTAAAAACCAGACATTTTTTTCATTTAATTATATGGTAATATTTTAAAAAAATCATATTTTGTATCTCCTATAGGTCAAAATACCAGAGATAAAATCTTTCCCTTTGCATAAAAAATTCCAATTCATAAAAGACATATTCTATATTGCTATTTTCACCAGTATTTCAGTATTTTTAAAACATGTGTATAATACACGACTCGAATACCACAACACTATGTCAAGTGTTGCATCAAATTTGTTAATAATTCATCACAAATAGGAGACAGTATTTGTTACAACAGAAAAACTGCCTTCCAAAGATCATTGAATCACATTCAAAATGAACCTTATTTTCTTCTTAATTACTTAATCATTAGAAAATGCACTCTGGGGATCAGTTCTCCAAGTACCATTGAAATATCTTATGAATTATTCTGTTCCTCAACACAGAAACAAAGTGACATTAACAACGCTTGGGTACAGTGACAGATTTGCACAAAAACCAAGTGCAGAATCAATCACTTGGACTTAATTTAATTGTTTACATGCATTGATTAAAGTTGCAATGAATGTTGAGCTTTTCGTAACAGTGCTTTACCAGTGCACTTTATATCCATTTACTAAATCATTAAATGGCTTTAAGAGCTGGAATCTGCAATCACATCAGCCTCAAAGATCCCAATAAATATCATGTGAAAGAAGGGCCAATAGAATAAATGCAGTTGTCTTCATATTGAATGTTAGCGATTAAAATTGTTTACAATTTAATTACTTCTATAACTAAAATTGTATGACTGTATCTTAATGGCCTAGGTGATTTTAATCTGAAAGAGAAGTTAGCAATGAGGTTTCATTCAATGAAGCTTTTAAGGAATCAAAATTCAAGTACTTGAGGCTGCAACAGAACGCCAAACCATCCAAAGCACCCAAAAGCAAATATGACTAGAAGACGCTTTGCAAAAGAGTTTGTCTATAGATGCTGAGTGATTTACCAAATTTGGTCATAAATTGCTTAACGCTTCACCAATTTTGCATGGTGGCTTACCTAATTTGCATAGATTTGGTCATGAGGCTGAGCCAGCGCTGGTTCATCTCCTCAAGGCGCTTGTGTAGCTGCTGGATGTCGGTTCCCACCATTCTTTGGGCCAGCTGGTTCCCAGCAGAGTTCAGGGAGTCATATGTGGCCTGGTGGCTGTCTACCTCCGCTTGCAGGTCCTGAGAAAAGAAAAGAGGCATAATGCATGTGCATAAAATGTTGTCCATGATTAGCCTGTGCAGTGTGCACAGGCTGCTTTCCAATCTATGAACAGAAATATAGAACATAACAATAGATATTATGAGAAACCTAACCCTTTATCACTCTCATGCGCAATTTTACACGTTTGTGATCTGTTCAAAAATTAAATAAAATGTAAGACCATAATATATTCAAGTTTTAAAGGCTTCTTTTTCAACCCTAAGGTATTGATGAGCAGCAAACAGCATTAAACCTTAACAGACTGCGAGTTACTTGCAGTTGTTCTGGTTTTATGCTGGTTGAATATAGCCATTTTCGCTTTGCTTTACACGATTTCACATTATTTCTATCAATTTATGGTCTTTATCATTTCATATCAACTGTCAGTGTTTGTTTCTTATAAAAAAAGGACCAGCATAACATTCATAAGAACTGAAGGGCAGTCCATTCACATATCCCACTGTCAGACAGGTGTGTGTGTGGGAGGGGGGTATGTAATACAATAGTTTCAATACTTCATGTGTATGTCTGGAAGGTGGATATGGATACAAGACAATTGTGTCTGAATGGCAAGTGTATAAAGGATGAACAGTTTCCTCCTGTCTTAAATAAGGTATCAAATCACCCACATAATGACAGTGAAACATTCCGAATAAACAAAAAGTCCCAGCTGCATTACACAAATAAACACAAACAGACAACAATGGATAAGCAAAGATGTTAAATATGAATTTATTCTTTTTACTTTGTGTCTCACAAGCTTGATTTGAGGTAAAACAATGTTACTGTAATTTTATGGTTTCACCTTTAAATTAATACTTGATTTCTGTTAGGCAGAAAAGCTGAGCTTTTTTAACTATTCTTGGTACTAAGGTTAGAATAAAACTCATTCCAAATAGTAAATTTACTTTGTTCTTAAGACATACATAGAAACATCATAGAAAAGATTAAGCCAAACATTAAAATACTTTAGTCTGTGACTATGCTTCTACAACAGCCAACAGCTGAAAAAACTGGGATAAATACATGGCGTTAAGTATAGAACCAGATTAGCATTTGCAGTCAGCACAGGATAATCATTCCTGACACGTTTCCCTTTTATTAAAAAGATTTCTAAGGAAAGTCTCTTCAAAACAAGATGTGTTTGTGAAACACAATGTCCCCCTATATGATGTTTGACATTGTAGGATGACCTTGACCTTGTGAAGGATGACCTTGACCTTGACCTTTCACCACTCAAAATGTGCAGCTCCATGAGATACACATGCATGCCAAATATCAAGTTGCTATCTTCAATATTGCAAAAGTATTCATAAAATAAGCGATTTGGGCCACATATATTTGACCTCTGACCTTGAAGGATGACCTTGACCTTTCACCACTCAAAATGAGCAGCTCCATGAGATGCACATGCATGCCAAATATCAAGTTGCTATCTTCAATATTGCAAAAGTATTCATAAAATGAGCGATTTTGGCCACATATAATTGACCTCTGACCTTGAAGCATGACCTTGACCTTGACCTTTCACCACTCAAAATGTGCAGCTCCATGAGATACACATGCATGCCAAATATCAAGTTGCTATCTTCAATATTGCAAAAGTATTCATAAAATGAGCGATTTTGGCCACATATATTTGACCTCTGACCTTGAAGGATGACCTTGACCTTGACCTTTCACCACTCAAAATGTGCAGCTTCATGAGATACACATGCATGCCAAATATGAAGTTGCTATCTTCAATATAGCAAAAATAATTGCAAAATGTTAAAGTTGGCGCAAACAGACAGACCAACAGACCAACAGACAGGGCAAAAACAATATGTCCCCCACTACTATAGTGGGGGACATAATAAAAATCCAGTTGAGGCAGACTGCACAGGGTAATCTGATACAACACGTTAAGCCCAGTTTTCCCAGAATGATACATAAGTTGAATGCCCAAACCTTAACATGCAAATATGTGAAAATGGCTGACTCTGACTCCCTGACCTCTCAAATAACCTGTATCCAGCTGCCATGGAGTTGATCTATGCAATGTCACCATCGCCATTATAATAAATGATAATTAATTGCAAGAAACCATTAACAATGTATACTATGACCATTAATACCACCAATCTGAACGCATCGGACAGTGGGCTACACCACACCGTCTCTCTGATGTACGTAGGCGGCCGTCATATTGGATTTGGAACTACTTTAGAAAACAAGATGGAGGCCCCCTCGTAAAGAGGAAAAATTGAAATGTGTGTTTTAGCTCGTCTTTTTCAAGATTACATTCTTTAAGTACTAATTTAATGTAGATCTGTGAATTCCCACAACGTACTAAAAAACTTGTTAAAATTTAAAGATGCCATTACTGACATACTGATAGGAGTACTTATAATATTGACATCAAGTAAATTTAAAAATTAAATCGACTGTTTTTGTTATATTTTGTGAGATACGAGGATTGCTTACATAAACTTGATAAAGTATGAAACACATCACTCATTGTATGAGCATGGATGGCCGATTGATCCAAACGGTAGACTTTTACTCCATGGGGTCAATGGTTCGAGCCGGATGTCACCCTTTATGTACCAGTCCCCTTATGTACCACCCCTTTATGTACCACTATCTGACCCTTTATGTACCATATATATAATATAGAGAGATAAATAATATAGGGTTTAATATGAAGGTGTGTTAATAATGAAATGTATTTTGTGACATATTATTGATGAATTTAGACTAATATATTGCCATAGATTATATTTTATGCCAGCTTGTGTGTCAGTGACTGTCTTAGTATAATTTATTAGCCCCAGTAGTAATAAATGATTCATATTCTTACCTGAAATTAAAGTATATTATACAAATCCATTTGTCACTATCTTATCCTGACTAAGTCTAACTAAAATGTTTGTATTTCCTATTGTATAGTTGAAATGTGATACTTTGAAGAGAAGAGAGAATGACCTTCATTTTCAAACTTTAAAAAATAAAATTATTTCCTTTTTTAATAATGTTTAGAGAATGACCTTAATTTTCAAACTGTGAAAAATAAAATCCTTCTTTAATCATGTTTACAAAAAAAATAACTGGTGGTGTCATCAAAGGATGTGCTATGATGTATGTTTGTATTTGTACTGTTGTTTAAAGAAAAAATAAAATAAACGCCCTTATTTTATGAACTTTTCATTTGTTATTTTGTGTACTATGATGTATGCTTGTATTTGTACTGTTTGCCAATAAATGAAAAAAAACTCTAAAGATTTGAATGATAAATGCTCTTTGCTTTTCATGTGCTACTTTTATGTATTAAGTATTTATATATGTATTAAAATTACAATATAACAGAATACCAATAAAAAATTATGATTTGATTTAGAAAATGTATTATGAAATTATGTGCTGGACTATGTTGTTGTTATGTAAAATTAAATAAAAGTATAAAAGTATAAATGTTGTTGTTAATTGGTCTACTCTAATTATTTGAGGAATGTGTCACTTGTGAAGAAGGACCCATTTGGTTTGGGATGTTTACTAAAAAAACATGACATTTCACACCTGGCATAGGTGAGGAATTTAGAGCTGTTGAGCACCAGACAGTGTCATAATTCTTCATTAGAGATACTGTAACCATTGCATAAGGTTCATTTCATTTTAGTTTATCATTTTATATTTGCTATTGGAAATAAAAAAAATATGAATGTGAACAAAATTTCAATTATAATTCTAATTGAGATTTTTTTTTTAAATTTTGTACATGTAACTTAGATTGCTACATTTTTATATTTAACATATAATTTAGCAATATTTTACTTAGTAAGAACTGAGTTACTAAGTTACTGAGTTTTATTTAACTTTTTTTTGGTTCTTAACATTACATTATGAATTGCAATAACAAAATAGATATAACATATAATTCAGCAATATTTTACTTAGTAAGAACTGAGTTACTAAGTTAATCAGTTTTATTTAACTTTTTTTTCCCAATTGTCAAAACTTTTCTGATAGCAAGAAAATAAAGTCTCAAAATGGTACATAAAGGGACTGGTACATAAAGGGAATGGTACATAAGGGGTCACACCCGTTCGAGCCCATTTGAGGGTTACTTTTATATTTTTATTCAATTGTATTCTTTTTTTATTGCAGCTTTTTAGATTCAATGTTTGCATTTATCAATATAGCATAGAGTTTATAATGACAAAAATAATTTGGGGAGTTCTTATGGTATAGTTAGATTTTGTGACATTACAAGGATTGCTTATATATTAATAAAGTATAAAATAAACCACTGACTATATGGGAGCACTGATGGCCCATCTGTTTAAGCTTTTACTCCAAGGGTCAGTGGATCGAGCCCAGTTAAGGGAGATTTCCTTTCTTTTTTTCTTTTTTTTATTGAGTTATTTTGCTAAAATGTTTACTTATCAATTTAAAGTATTTAATAACAAACTTCAATACATGTCTAATTTGTGAAAATGTCCCTTTGAAATTGCTAGTTTTCCTCTTACATGCCCTTGTATTTTAAGATAGAATACTTTCCTCTCCAGAGGAAAGAGGTATGGGTTTGAATCCCATCGGGGGCTTCAGAGGATGATTCATTTTGAGACAAATGTTAATATTTCCTTTATTGTATCCCAAAATTAACCTAATATTAAATATATAACTGTGAAAGATAATTCAAAATAATGTTTGTTACAATATACATTGTGATCCATGGACATGAACATTCAATTATTCAAGAAACATGTATGATTTGAGGGAAGAATAAGACAGCAAACTTAGAATGGACATTCATTTTAGATTGTTTAGTAACTAAAACTATAAATGTTGTAAAGCTTGTGTATGACGTCCTTGCTTCTGGACAGCAGAACAGTTTAGGCATAAATGATTACTCTTTTTCTTTAGAATCAACATTGATGCATTATTACTTAAGCAAAGTTGAACTTTTTAAAAGCTCGATGAATTGGGAACTGAATTTTTCATGTTCGTTGCTTGCAATTTACCAGTACTGAACATAATGTTACTGGTGAATAAATGCCTTCTCTCTTTACACTTTACAGGGAGATGGTGTTTTTCATAAATATCAAGGTTAATTTGTATAAGACCTCGTATCATATTTATATACATGTAAGCTACCCGGTATACATTTATGATGATGACATTTTGTGTTTGGCTGTAAATTTACAGAGAAAATATACTACAGCCGCATGTCACCAGAGTTGTTAAAAGGGCATTTAGACAGTATTGTCCCTGACTTTTGCCCATTTTGACATATTCTTATAAACAAGAGGGCCACGATGGCCCTGTATCGCTCCACTGCTGGAAAAAAGGCTGAAATAAATATTCTCGGCATGTGCAAATACTTAAATATAGGCCCTATTTAAGCACATGCACACTTTTGTGACCCCTGGGCTGGGCCAAATTTAACCCCAGACGCATAATTTGAGCAAACTTTGTAGAGGACTACTATACCTCACTACATAAAAAAGTTGGTAGCCCTAGGTCCTAAAGTTAAGGATAAGAATATGTTAACAGTTTTCACAAAATAAGCAAGATATAAGCGTATATAATGTTCAATTTTGTGACCGCGGGTCAGGGTCAAATTTGTTAGCCGTAGTCCGAATGGTTTTCGACAAGAAGATTTTTAAGATTTCACAAAATAGGCGCTTTATAAGCGTTTATTCAATTTTGTGACCCCCGGGCAGGGTCAAAGTTGACCCCAGAGATATTATTTGAAAAAGTTTGGTAGAGGTATATTAGATGCCACTACATACCAAATTTGGTAGCCCTAGGCCCAATGGTTATGAACAAAAAGATTTTTAAAGTTTTCACAAAATAGGCCCCATATAAGCGTATGTTCAGTTTTGTGACCCCCCGGGCAGGGTTAAATTTGACCCAAGGGGCAAAATTTGAACAAACTAGGTAGAAAACTATAAGATGTCACTACATACCAAATTTGGTAGCCCTATGCCTTATATTTAAGGACAAGAAGATATTTAAAGTTTTCACAAAATAGGCACTATATTAGCATATAATCGATTTTGTGGCCCCCAGGGCAGGGTCAAATTTGACCCCTGGGGCATAATTTGAAAATACTAAGTAGAGGACTATACAATGTCACTACATACCAAATTGTGTAGCCCTAGGCCTAATGGTTATGGACAAGAATTTTCTTTTAAGTTTTCACAAAAAAGGTATTATATAAGCATATGTTCAACTTTGTGACCCCTGGGGCATGGTCAGATTTGACCCCAGGGATAAAATTCAAACAAATTTGGTAGAGGACTATAAGATGTCACTACATACCAAATTCGATAGCCCTAGGCCGGATGGTTATGGACAAGAATATATTTGAAGTTTTCACAAAATAAGCACTTTATAAGCATTCAATTTTGTGACCCCCGGAGCAGTTTCAAATTTGACCCCAGGGGCATTATTTGAACAAACTAAGAAGAGAACTATTACATGTCACTACATTCCAAATTTGGTAGCCCTATGCCATACAGTTATGGACAAGAAGTTTTTAAAGTTTTCACAAAATAGGCCATACATTGTATATAAGCATATGTTCAATGTTGTGACCCTCGACGCAGGGTCAAACTTGACTCAAGGCGCATAATTTGAACAAACTTGGTAGAGGACTATAAGATGTCATTACATACCAAATTTGGTAGCCCTAGGTCCAATGGCTACGGACAAGAATATATTTGAAGTTTTCACAAAATAAGCACTTTATAAGCTTATATTCAATTTTGTGACCCCTGGGGAAGTTTCAAATTTGACCCAGGGGCGTTATTTGAACAAACTAAGAAGAGAACTATTACATGTCACTTCATACTAAATTTGGTAGCCCTATGCCATACAGTTATGGACAAAAAGTTTTTAAAGTTTTCACAAAATAGGCCGTATATAAGCATATGTTCTATTTTGTGACCCTTGGGGCAGGGTCAAACTTGACCCCAGGGGCATACTTTGAACAAACTTGGTAGAGGACTATGAGATGTCACTACATACCAAATTTGGTAGCCCTAGGCCCAATAGATATGGACAAAAGATTTTTTAAGTTTTCACAAAATAAGCACTTTATAAGCATATATTAAATTTTGTGACCCTCGGGACAGGGTCAAACTTGACCCCAGGGGCATAATTTGAACAAACTTGGTAGAGGACTATAAGATGCCACTACGTACCGTATTTGGTAGCAATATGCCCAATGGTTATGGACGAGATTTGTAAAGTTTTCACATAATAGACCCTATATACGCATATGTTAATTTTGTGACCCCCGGGGCAGTGTCAAATTTGACCCCAGGGGCATAATTTGAACAAATTTGGTAGAGGACTATTAGATGTCTCTACATACCAACTTTGATAGCCCTAGACCCAATGGTTATGGACAAGAAGATTTTAAAAGTTTTCACAAAATAGGCCTTAAATAAGCAATTTTCAATTTTGTAACCCCCGGGGCAGGGTCAAATTTGACCCAGGGGCATAATTTGAACAAATTTAGCCAGTGGAGCTAAAAACTGATTCTTTGTTTAGCGTGCAAAGGGGATGGAGGAACATTTGTTGGTGCCTTTTTAAAAAGTTGTTTCATTGTGTGGAAAATTGAGTTTAAAAATGTATACACAATGCCTTATTTGTAGCAAATTCCAACAATGTCTGTGGTTTTTCATGTAAAAACAAGAGATATGTTTGTCAGAAACATAATGCCCCCTATTGCGCCGCTTTGAAGCCGTATATTTGACCTTTAAGGATAATCTTGACCTTTCAGTACTCAAAATGTGCAGCTCCATGAGATACACATGTATGCCAAGTTGCTATATTCAATGTTGCAAAAGTTATAGGAAATGTTTAAGTTTTCGGACAAACAGTTAGCACATATAAGTTGATTTTACAAATTCACTGAGTGTAAACATTGGGCACTTATATAGCTCAGAGTGACCGGGAAACAAATTCTTGTGTTCTGATTTATATACATGTATTTACACTTGCAAATTTCAAAGTTAAGAATGGTAATTGTTCTCTTATTGCCAACAACAGCATAAATCTTAACATTGTAAACTGCTTGTTTTGTCTTTATTACTACTTTTGTACATTCTTTTGTATTGCCCTCTTTATATTAACTTTCAACATATATATTATATCCAGTAATTGTAGATATCATATGTTTTGTGATGTAAATGTGTAGGGTTCTTGTTGCTTGTCACACCCATTTCCATTTCATAATGCCTTAACACTGATATAGGATATTAGTGATTTTTTATTATTGTATTTATGTAAACTTATTCTCTATGCTGATGAAAGTGTCATCCTTTTTTTTCACAAAGATCCTAGTATCATCAGTAGTGTTTTTTGTAAAGAACTTGAAAATTGTATTAAATGGTTAGTGGATAACAAACTGTCTTTACACCTTGGAAAAACTGAATGTATAGTGTTTGGTTCCAAAAGGAAATCTAAACTTCATAATTTTAATGTATAATGTAATGATCACACTATTGTTTCTCAATCATCTGTTGAACACCTTGGTTCAATATGCGACACTGATCTTTCTGCTACATCTATTGTTAATAAAATTATTAAAAAGGTGAACTCAAGAATAAGATTCTTCAGGGGCGTAGCTAGCATTTTTTGAGCTGTAGGCCCGAATATGTTACATAAAAACAGGGTGTGTGTGCGGGGTACCCCCCTGGAAATTGTTTAAATCCTATAACGCCTGTGGTAAGATTTAAAGCATATCTAGACAAATAATAAGGTAAGAAAATATAAGACTTTGGTCTGTATTTTTTTTGATATTTTACTTTTTTATCTAAATGTCAGAGAACTAAATTTTACTGTATTATCTTTATACCTAAGAACTAAATTTTAAAACAATATGGAACAGAGAAACATTTAAAATTGTAACACTGACTTATTCACAAGTCAAACCATGGGAATTCTTTCCAATAATACTGTCTGCATGTCTATATAGAAAGAAGTAAAGTTGATAATTGGAAGATATGTCCTTTGGAATCCATTGCCTGAGGATCATGTCAATATGAAATGCAGATTTCTTACACCTCACCACCTTCAGGGTCAACATTTTAATGCATTTTTCGAAGTTGAAGCAATTTTAATTTTTTCATGTTTCAAAAAAAGTTGCCTGCTGTGCGTAATAGCAGCTACACCCTGTTTTTGTATAGACAAAACCACTGTTCAAATATGGAATTAAGAAAATTGTTATGTAACTCATTGGTTCAATGCCATTTTTACTATGCTAGCTCTTCATAGTACAATGGTATAAGTAAACAGTTAAAAAATAGACTACAAGTTGTACAGAATAAAGTTGTTAAATTTATTCATGGATTTGACTCTAGAACATCTTTGAAAGTAAAAGATTTTAGTAGTATTGGTTGGTTAAATGTTAAAAACAGAGTTAAGCAAATAACACTCAACCATGTTTATAAAATTGTTAACAAGAAATGTCCTTCTAACATGACCTTTTTTGTATAATAATATTAGTTTAGTGTCTGATATACATAGTGATAACAGTAGACATAGTAAAGATAACTTTGATTTACCTCAATGTCCTCAAGTGAATGGTTTTACCAGCACTACTTTTAATTATAAACGATCAAAGACTGGAACTGTTTACCTGCTGATGTAAAAATCATTACAAAATAATAAATATGATTTTGAAAACAGAGTGAAAACTTCTCTCACAGACAATATGATTGAAATTGAAAGAAGATGCTGATTTTATTTGTTACTAGTAGTCTTATTGTTTAAATTAATGTTTATGTGATTGGTTTGTTATATATATATATATATATATATATATATATTACTGTTGTTCAAATAAGTCATCAATAAAGTATTTGTATGTACATTTAAATGTGATGACAAGATAGTAGTATACATTGTGTAACTAATGCTCTCTAATAATACATACCAATTACTATTTGATCTCAAGACTATAGTCTCAAGTTTAAATTAATGATATTTGTATGTGTATTAATGCCACCATTTTTGTACATTTTCCACCCATCTATAGGGCCCCATTGGAAATAAGTTGCAAACCTTTCATGAGACATCCTGTGGTATATATATTATGTCTTGATTTCAACATCTTGTAACTACTTGTTATTTCAGATCTCTGCTAAATACACTTACTATTTTCTTGTAACTGAATTTAAATGATTAACTTTGACTGTGATATTCAAAATGTGATATATCAATGCATTGTGATCCAAAACCTGTAATAATTGTTTTCCAATTATTAAATGTTGTAAATTAAATGTGTTGTATGATCTGTACTTGTATGACATATATATACATATGCATGAATAAATCAATATTTAGAAAAGTGTGACTGACACTGTTTCCAGACATATTACAGTTAAATTACTTCATGTCAGTAATGGCAGTCAGGGATGGAAAATATCTTTTTACAATTGTTGCCGGCACTGTCAACCATATTTAGTGTTTTTGTTTCCCATCTAAAGAGTACTGACCCAAAACCATGGGCATGCCTGTGATATGTATCTTAAAGATTCTTAAAAGATAAATAATATAAATTTTTACAACACCACTGCTCAGTTTTAACATTTCCAATACAGTATGTTTAATTTTGAGAGGTCATTCTGAATTGAGTTCATTTCCAAGGGCAAAGTTATGCCTTAATTTAATAATATTACCAAACTGAACATTGTAACAGGCTGTCCCTAATTTTAATGGCACTGGATTGTTTAAAGGGGCCTTTTCACAGATTTTGGCATTTTTTAAACTTATTCATTAAATGCTTTATATTGATAAATGTAAACATTGGATCGTAAAAGCTTCAGTAAAAAATCAAGAAAAAAATTAAAAAAAGGAAAAGAACATTGCCCGGAGCAGGTTTCGAACCAGTGACCCCTGGAGTCCTGCCACAGTCCTGAAGTAAAAATGCTTTAGCCTACTGAGCTATTCCGCCGAGTACACATTTATGACGTATTTTGTACCTTATATAAGCAATCTTCGTAGTTTCACAAAATTTAACGACAAAAACAGAACTCTCCAAATTATTCAATCGTTTCGCGTTGCAACGCTTTATAATTTTTAGGTTTTAAAATCGTCAAAAGATGCATATAATGGCTATATTAGAGTATGGTTAATGTTCAGTATTACTGTTTCCTCACAAATATCATAACTAAAACGAAAACTTACGAATCTGAAACAACTTTTTTCAATTTTGTCAATTTACCAAAGCGTGAAAAGATCCCTTTAAGGCTTTGAAAAGCTAGTTGCCTGGCCGGGATTATAACAACATCTGGAATTAAAATGCCTAGGATAAAATATAAACAATATCTGCCAGAAGTACTGTATGGTTGCAATCATCAAATGTACAGAAATAATCGTTTTTTCAAATTCAATCAAGCCCCACTCCTTCCATTCCATGAAACCTTTCAGGTGTCTCAATACTGATTATAGCCCCACTGAGGGCTGTATGGCTATAGTCCATATACAGTTTGTGACTGCCTGGCTGGTCACTATAATGCCATTGGGACCAATGTGGAGTTTACTATTTCTTAAATTACATCCAAGAGTTTTCTCTGTACCACTGTACAGTGTTGTACGATTGTTTATGGTATAGAACATAAACATATTGATTAAATCTCAAAGTTTGTCGCCTGGAGCCGAACATCAGCAATGTTGCAATGAATATAATTTAAGAAATACTGATTCTCTTAAGTTTGAATAATGTTGATGTTTTCACTTCAATAAACAACTATTTTGCTTTCTTAACATTTTATTAAAATTTGAATATTTTGCATGCAATAATATCTAATTTTAAACAATATCATTAATAAATATTCTATTATATTACTCTTTACAGATATTGGTCATTATATATCTATATTATCGGTTGATTTAGTGCAAATTTGTTCGTGTGTAACCCGAACTATATTTTCGGTGTAATATCTTCCGCCTAGAGGCATTAGACATATTCTTCCACCAAATACACCCGAGAGACGATCGCCGATATGGCGGAATTGTCCGAGGTGTTCCGATTGTAATACCACTAATGAATACTGATTAAGGACTAAGACATACTAGCCACACAGTAATTTAAAACCTTTTCTACCTGATTATCATTATATTCTAATCGAGTGATAGATCTTACATAATGGACACATATTTTGTCATCGATAAATGCATACAAATAATTTTAATTAGTTTTAATATTCTTCCCTTGTTTATGAATTTGTTTGTAAATTGTTATAAAAGGGCTTATTTATATATATTATTTCAACTGCAAGTTCATAGTCATAACAAATGCATTCTACCTACTTTTATGCAATATACTTTTGTTGTAAATGTAAAATTAAATTTAAAGAAAGACATTGCAAAAAAGTCTTTGACTTTTGTTACATTGAAATTACATCAAGTTTTAAAGGAGACGATTTGCTTTCCAACTACATTAAGTTGAAGTTGACCTGAACAATAAATCGGACAAAGCAACTCTTAAACTTCTCCAATAAAACGTTTATCTTGGATTTCAATCTGTTGCAATTTCAAACAGACATTTACCTTTTAATCTGCTAATCACATAGGGAAGACTGCATTTTTATGAAAAGATCAGCATTTAATAGTTATAATATGGTAAGACATCTGGACTATCGCATTTCTAATGACCACGCTGGGAATTTTAAAGAGTATTAAGCTGTCACCAAAATTTTCCCTTGAAATCTTTTTGTCACCAAAGAAATGACAATGTAGCTGTGAGGTAGCTATAACAATTTAATGCTGATCTTTTCAACACTCACACATTGAATTTAAACTTTTAACATTCGAGAATATGTTTACTTGTACGCAAAAACTTTCAAACAAGATAATTAGTTATTTGCAAAATTGCATGTTTTACTTGAATGCTGTTTTGTACTTTTTTCTATGCATAAAATGATCAGCAATTAATACTTCAAGGTGCACACATTAAAATCAGGCTTTTAAAAGCTTTAAATATTAATTTTGTTTAAGTACATACCTGTGTAAAATATATGATTACTTTACAATAAAATATGCAGATTGATTACTTGCAAAAAATTTAACATTATACAAGCGAAAACTGGATATAATTTCAAGTACTCTTCAAATAATTGTCAATACACACTCTATAATGGTACTTTATATATTTTCTAAAGACCACAACAACAACATTCTCCGATGTTACTTCTATAATGCCCTACTTGAGACAAATCCCTATTCAGGACCAACAAATCCTTCATTACAAGGAGAGTAAATAAACGGATAAAACATTATGTGGCTTAATGCACATCTATTGCGCAACTCAAAAAGGGGAGATAACTAGCTTTCAGCTAATTTCCCACTTGGGGGTTTTCTTAATTGGTCAGATGCATTCCAGAGAGGTTTAATTTGTTTATTGAAATCAAGGAAATGCCTAATTAATCTGTTTGATCATTCAGGCCATCATGACCCATTATCATAACAGATTATAGAGGATTACGAATTTACAACCCAGCTTTTAGTGATTTACAAATCAGCTACCATCATTAAAGCCAGTAACAACTACAACTCTAGAAATGGATCTTTGCTGTATTTCAAAGATGTGCGTTTTTCTTTTTTTTAATCTTAAAAATTAAAGATGAAAATGAGCACCAATAAATGCAAGTTAAGTAACTATCATAACCATGCATAAATTGAAAACATAATACATTTTGAAATAATGTGTGACTTCAACACCAAAACTTATGCATAATTTTATTCAACTCTGCATTCTTTCATCTGTATTAATAAAACACTTTCATAAATTTCTGTATAGATGGTAAAATATATCAGGTAAATTCTGTGCTTTACTAATGTCCAACAGTAGCAATCATGTTGCCAGCAAGGTTACATCTTTAGGCTACATTCCATACAATTTTCTCAAAAGAAAGTAAAACACCATCAGCCTGTTAATCTATTTTCTTGCCACCATAGGCACTATACCTGATTCCTTGTCTACCCATATGCAATTAGGGTTGAGTTTAAAATCATTTATCTGCAAACCATTTCTTTATGAGATACAATATTTTTGAGGACAACCTTTGGAATCTATATTACTAATGAAGAATTATGACTTTTTGGGCAGTCTGATAATTGTGACCCTTGAATGATGTTGACCAGACAGAAAACTGCCTGGAAAAGTGATAACTCTAAAACAGGGCCGCTCACTTTGTTCTTCGATGATTTATCCATCCACAGATCAAATGTACCATGAAATTTTGACCACAGACCATTTCACAATACCATTAGCCTTTTCTCTCTCTATGGGATATGATATTCTGGACATTGTGGCAGCAATGATATAGAGGGCTAAAATATGAGTAAAATACATAGATAATATCCATTTGCGTAACAAGGCATCCCCCATGGAAAATGGCATCCTAGGATCAATTAATATTATTCTTTTTATTGGCCCTCAGTATTGTGATATTAAATACCATAAGAAAGCACAAAAGAATAAGTAAATATGTAATCATACACAAAAATATATATACATGAAACTTAATACAATTCCTAAAATAATTAGTCAACCATGTATAATCAAATGTATTTGCAGCTCAACAAAAGATTAACCCAGCCACCACGAAGGCCTACATCTGTGTTTGCCATCATACAAAACCATTTACAGATCATCAGTTTATACGACCCATCAGCAGTCTCTAATTATCCTTTATTAACATTTTTCCGAATCCCTCTCGTCTATTAACTTAACACACACATACATTCCTATCACAAAACTGCTCATTATTGCAAAGAGTGACTTGCAATTCCAGCAGACCTCTTGCTCCTTAGCCATGGAAGCTTCTGTTTCAGATTACTTCCCTATGGGGCATGCAAGGAGTTTGAACTTTGTGCACATGTTTTTCCCATGTTTTGTTTTAATTTAATGCAACACCGCAGTTAATGTTTGTTGGTAAAGCACAGCTTTTAATTCCCCTAAAAACAATAGCAAAAATACGCTTAATATTTGCCTCTCTAGCACAGCTGTAAAGACAATCAACGCCCTTCAGAGTGTAGGGGACTAACTGAAGTCACAGCGGAACATGTTTTGTAAGCTTATAATTTGGAATCCAGCTTGGACTTTTCAAGATAAATTGAACAAGATGTGTTTGTGAAACACAATGTCCCCCTTTATGAGGTTTGACCTTGAAGGATGACCTTAACCTTGACCCTTCACCACTCAAAATGTGCAGCTCCATGAGATACACATGCATGTCAAATATAAAATTGCTAGCTTCAATATTGCAGAAGTTACATTACATGAGCAATTTTGACCCATATATTTGACCTAGGATGACCTTGACCTTTCACCACTCAAAATGTGCAGCTCCATGAGATACACATGCATGCCAAATATCAAGTTGCTATCTTCAATATTGCAAAAGTATTCATAAAATAAGCGATTTGGGCCACATATATTTACCTCTGTCCTTGAAGGATGACCTTGACCTTTCACCACTCAAAATGTGCAGCTCCATAAGTTACACATGCATGCCAAATATCAAGATGCTATCTTCAATATTGCAAAAGTATTCATAAAATAAGCGATTTGGGCCACATATATTTGACCTCTGACCTTGAAGGATGACCTTGACCTTTAGCTTTCACCACTCAAAATGTGCAGCTCCATGAGATACACATGCATGCCAAATATCAAGTTGCTATCTTCAATATTGCAAAAGTATTCATAAAATGAGCGATTTTGGCCACATATATTTGACCTCTGACCTTGACCTTGAGCTTTCACCACTCAAAATGTGCAGCTCCATGAGATCCACATGCATGCCAAATATCAAGTTGCTATATATAATATTCAATATAGCAAAAGTTATTGCAAAATGTTAAAGTTGGCGCAAACCAACCAACCAACAGACCAACCAACCAACAGACCAACCAACAGACAGGGCAAAAACAATATGTCCCCCACTACTATAGTGGGGGAAATAAAAATTCATCTTTAACATTTAATGCAATCCTTATTTATCAATGCATCTTTATGTTTACTTGCACTACTATAAACCAAATTGTCACAAAAATCAAAATCATGAAACAGAATTGTATCTACCTGTTCAAATTTTCTAAGCATATATTTGAGATTCATGGTGACTTTCAGTACACTTGGTGACAACTCTAGGCGTCTCTGTTGGGCACGAATATCCCGTGACGTGTTATGCACCAGGGTCGACAGAACATTCGCAAGCACTGGCCACTCCAGAGTTTCTGTTTTGTATCAACGGATCCACAACAAAACTTCATTAAAAAATTGATAATCACTGCCAGCGTAATGATTTATTAAGTATCTGGTCAATGATTTGCATTGACTTTGTTATGCTTTACATTGATTCAACATGTTGAAACTATATATATCTGTCTACTTTTACAGATTCTTAACAATTAAATAACCTTAATAATTTTCATTAATTACTGTTCGGCAGTTTCTTTTCCAAACTTCAAAGATAAACTATTTCTCACATTTCTCACTTTATATTCTTTCAATAATTTTTTCAAACTTTTCAAACCTTCAACTTTTTATAAATGTTAATCCCAGACAAACTAAATGTTTTTTGCACTTCAAATAGCATTAAACCATTTATTCTGTGCTTTCATTAAACTTACGTTAACTAAAACATCACATATAACATGGATTCTATTCAAACCACTCATTACTTCAAAGATTATATTTAACAAAAAAAATCTTAATTTTTTGCGCACTAGTGTATTTATTCACAGGCACCTATCTTTCCCACCTTCCAAATACATTCAACTCAATTTTCGCTTTGTGTTCCTTAGTTCAAATGAAATTGTAGTTCATCAAATAGTTCACAAAATTGTTCTTTTATATGTACCATATGACATAAAAAATACCCCTTTTCTACCATTATTTTTCACAACTGATTTTCTCAGTGAATAAATTGTTGTTTTAAATTAACTCATGTATATAGCTCATTTTAGCAACACTATCAAGTTCCCTTACTCCCTATGTCTTATTAATGATGTTAGTTAAGACCCAAGAGAGTGCATTATACACTTTCATCTGATGTGCAATTTATAACACTGTTTGAAGTTGTCCTCAATTCATGTACATTTATCAGATTTTGTTGTTGCTTTTTAAGAAACAATAAATGATAATTACTTGTTCATGTCATTCTGAACTTAGGGTCACAGAAGTAATAGATCAGCTGTCACTGTAAGGCCCTTTTCAAATATGATTACTATCACAACAAAAAAACACATCTATCTCTATCGCTTAAGCTTCAGTGGTCAAAATATGATCTCTTAATTGTAATTACAGAACCAATATTCACTGTCCCACTGGCATTATTTCCTGGCCGATGACAGAGATTTCAATCTATTAAATTTCAAAACAAACATCCAAACCATTGAGTCTCCATATTATCACAGAAACACTATCTGTCATTTATGTTTAATTCCCTCAACATCATAACCCACACATTTAGCTGCCCTGACCAACAGAATATAAACTTTAACTCTAAAACCAATATCCCTTAAATCTAATTCACAATCCATTCAATGGCTGGGCAAAGCCTTCACTACTTTCTATTCCATTTCATTCATCAAATTTCAGATTACAGATGCTATCAATCCCCTCTTCGGTTTCAATTTCATAGGTCTACACCTTTTGGCTTAATTACAAAATCAATTAACTCAATTTGCCACTATTACTGGCAATTATGTCTCCAATCACAAATTGTTCTTCATTGCCCAAAGCCAAGATATGCCAATCTCAGCTATCATTCATAATGTTTCAACCAATGGCTGTTTGTCAAAGTTCATGAGGCAGAAGGCTAACTATCACTGAATTTATAGAAGGCTGCAATTCAAAGGTATGTTGCAGAGAATGCCAACAACAAACAATGCCTGGGGACTGATGGGAGTTGAAATTGGAAACTGAAAATAGGTTAATTACTTAATTCGTAGGCATGCTGCAAGGTAAAACTGTAAAATCAAAAGGCATGATTTGGAAATAATGAGGTCATAATTGATTTAATATAGTACGAAGTGCTTGACACATTATATGATTGAATTTCGTCATGATTTATCTTCCAAGTTTGTACCTGGCGTCAAATATTTCTATGGATGGAGAATTTCCTGTTGTACTAGACATCATTTGTAGGCAGCACAGGTAAACCAATAACTGGATCTTTCATGCATGATGGGTCTTTGTACTTTTATATGGAATATTTAGTTAATTCATTGGCAAAGATTGAAAACAAATTTCAAACCCCCTGACATAAATTTAAAACCAATTTACATAAATTTAATGAATCAACATACAAATTCTTTGAATTGATATCCCCTGCCAATTTCAAAATTACGTGACAAACAAATGGACTAACGGACAGAATGACGGGTGGACGGATGGGGAACGCCCATTCTTTGGCAGGGGTTAAAAATGCTCTTCATTCTTCTTAAACTCAGTTAATGGTCAGATCAAATAGGTCACCCTGGACAAAAAGAACAGCTGACCTCATCCAATCTACAAATTATTGCAGCTTTAACTTGTAGTATGACAGAAGAAATTAAATCAAATTTAAATAATGTAATGTAATAAAGTTTCTGGGAAAAATAGGTTACACAATATAATGAATAAATGCATAGAACTCAACAGATTAAATATGACAATTCTGTATAAATTACTTGCACTTTTTTGTATATAAATCAGACTTAATAACAGACATAACCGATTATCTGATACTCCGAAGATAACTCGACTATCAGAATAATTACAGAGAAGACATTGGTAAAATATCATGAAGTCAATGCAATCCCAGACCAAAATGCAGAGTCTGCAGTCAATAATACCAGTCCATAGACCTGAAGCTATCAATTTTAAAATAAAGACTTAAAGACTTAAACTACTGAAACAGTTTAATAAAAGGGCTCCAGGTGCATTTCTTGATGTGCATCAATTAAATATTGTCATAATGTCTGCTTAAGAGGTACCACTAAATCAGATTATTTAAAGTCTATTCTTAAAAAAATGTCCAAAAAACAGTAGTGATCAATTGGGCAGCAAGGTAACACCTTTAGGCTACATTCCACACAATTATCTCAAAAGAAAGTAAAACACCAGAAGTCCGTTAATCTATTTTCTTGCCACCCTGGGCACTATACTGGATTCCTTGTCTGCCCATATGCATTTAGGGATGAGTTTAAAATCATTTATCTGCAAACCATTTTTTAATGAGATACAATACTTTTGAGAGCAACCCTTGGTATCTATAATTTTCAAATGATGAATTATGACTTTTTGAGGCAGGCCTGGTCTGATAAGTGTGACCCTAATATCATCTGCATCAGACAAGATGCTGCCTGGAAAAGTGATAACACTAAAGCAGGGCCTGCCACTTCTTTCATCAATGATTTATCCATCCACAGGCTAAATGTTCGGTCATATTTTGAACACAGACCATTTCACAATACCATTAGCTTTTCTCTTGCAAATGGCAATAGTTTTCTGGATTTTGTGGCAGAAATGATACATTAGAGCGTTAAAATATAAGTAAAATCCATTGGTCCATTCGCAGTGCTACAGCTAAGATTTGAAAAGGGCAGCAGGATATTTTGTCAAAAGGGCACTTTTGAGCAAATAGTTGTGTCATCTGTGACGTTCCCTGTTGCATATTATATTTATAATATAATATTTGTTATAATACATTATTTTCTTTATTTTTAAACATTGTGAATTAAATGTCTACAATGAGGAATAAATCAATAAAAGAGTAACATTATATTAATAATAATAAATTATAATATGTAAATGTAATTTTGCCAGGTATGAAATTAAATAAAAAAAAAAATTTTTGTACAAGGACAGATTAAAAGGGCAGGACATTGCCTAGGAAAAGCGCGGCTTCGGAATGGCGGGGCGGTGCGACCTTCCATTCAGGCATAGCTGGAGCACTGCATTTGCATAACTTATAATAGGCTAAATTTAGAAAATGGAATCACATGAAATCAAGGTTATCACAGCTCTGACCAAATAATATAATTCATTTTATTTGCATTCAGACAATATTTTTTCAGTACTGTGAGTTTACTTTCAGTAAGGAAGCAACAAAAAATATGCAAGTATTTGATACTACAGATACAATTAAAAATATAATACATGAAACTTGATACCAATCATACAACAATAAGTCACCCATGTATAATCAAATGTATTTGCCCCTCAACAGATGATGAACCCAGCCACCATGAAGGCCTACATCTGTTTTTGCCATGATACAAAACCATTTACAGATCATCAGTTTATATGACCCATCAGCAGTCTTTAATTATTCTCTGATTCATTTTTGCGAATCCCTCTTGTCTAACCAAAACACACACATACATTCCTTTCGGAAAACTACTCATTATATCCAAAATAGTATCCTAAAATTTGAGAACTCTTGCTCCTGAACCAAGCTTCTGTTCCAGATAATTTTCCTCTGTATGTTTGAAAGATTCTTCATCTTTGTGCTCCCTGTTTTTATTATATTTTGTTTTTACTTAAAGCAACATTGCAGTAAATGCTTATTTTTAAAGCACAGATTTTAATCCTGCTAAAATAACAAGCAAAAATATAAGCTAAATATTTTGCTTCTCATACACAGCTGTAAAGACAATCTTTTCTGGTTGATTTCAGAGTAGGGGACTTACTTTAGTCATAGCAAAACATGTTTATAAGCCTATACTTTGAAAATAAGGCTGTACTTTTCAAGACAAATAAAAGAATTAAGCTTGTATATCAAATGAAATGCTTAATAATTAATGAATCCTCTTGTTGAATGGCTCTTCTATGAACCACATTGTCAAAGAAAACAAATTCATTAAAGAGAATTTTGTCTTAAAAACAAAATCATTTAAAGAAGTTTTATCTACCTGTTCAAATTTTCTAAGCATACATTTGAGATTCATGGTGACTTCCAAAACACTTTGCGACAACTGAAGGCGTCTTTGTCTGGAACGATTATCCCGCGACGTGTTATGCACCAGGGTCGACAGAACATTCGCAAGCACTGGCCACTCCAGAGTTCTTGCTTTTTATCAACGGTTCCACAACAAAACTTCATTAAAAATTTAAATTTTTTGACTGCTATGGTGACAACTACAGAATCTGGTCCATGATTTACAAAGACTTTGCTTTGCTATTCATTAATTAGACAGTTTAAAACTATATATATATATATATATATATATATATATATATACTTTTCTAGACACCTTTTAATTAAAAAACTTTTTTTTTTTCATTATACCCATCCATTAGCCCGTTGCTTTTCTGCTTATTTCAAAATTAACTGTTAACAACTTTTTTACTTACTTAATATCCTTTTAAATACATTTTTCAAACTGTCCAAAATTTTCAACCCTTTATTCCTGTTTATCCTGAACAAAGTTAAAAAAATTTGCATATAAAATAACACACAACCATCAATTTGAATGAAAATTAAACTTCAGTTAACTAAACATAACATATAAAATAGATAGTTATTTAAACCACTCAACTTCAATAGAAATAGATCATAGAAATAAAAACACTTAAAAGGTTATGTGCACCAGCGCATTTATTCATGGGCAGCTTAATTTATTTCCCAACATTCTAAGACATACAACTAAATTTATTTTTCTCAGTTTAATTACCTGTTTAGTTAAAAAAATAGTTAAGTATGCAAATATGCAACAGAATGTTCTTTTATACTTCTATATGACATAAAAATAACTTTTTATGATTATTTTTCACAATTTTTTTAATTTTTGGTGAATATATCACATACAACAGTATCAAGTTCCCTTACTCCATATTTGTTACTAATTATGGAAGTAGACCCAAGAGAGTGCATTGTATACACTTTCATCTGCTGTGCAATTTATAACACTGGTTTAAGTTTTCTTTAATTCATGTACTAGTTTTTGTTGTTGCTTTTTAGAAACAATCATTTTGCATGTCATTCTGTACATTGAGTCACGGAGCTAATGGATCAGCTGTCACTGTTGGCCAAACATGATTACTTTATCCTGACAAAGAAAACACATCTATCTCTATAACATCAGCTTCAGCGCTAAAAATATGATCGCTCAGTAGTAATTACAGAACCAATAAACACTGTCCCAGTGGCATTGTTTCATGAACAATTACATATATTTTTATCCATGAAATTTCAAAACAAACATCCAAACCATGTATTTATATATTATCACCAATAAAATCACAGCAACACTATCTTGCATTATCTTCTATGATCTGCAATATTTAATTCCCTCAACATCATAACCCACACATACAGCTGCCCTGACCAACAGAATATAAACTTTCACTCTGTAACCAGTATCCCTTAAATCTAATTCATAATCAATTCAATGGCTGGGCATACCCTACATTACATTATATTCCATTCCATTCAACATAATTATTTCAGATTACAGATGTTATCAACCCCCTCTGCTGTTTCAATTTCATAGGTCTACACCTTTTCGCTTAATTACAAAATCAATTAACTCAATTTGCCACTATTAGTGGCAATTACTTCTCCTATCACAAATTGTTCCTTATTGTCCAAAAGCCAAGATATGTCAATCTCAGCTATCATTCATAATGTTTCAACCAATGGCTGTTTGTCAAAGTTCATGAGGCAGCAGGCTAACTATCACTGAATTTATAGAAGGCTGCAATTCAAAGAATTATGGAGACTGCCTACAGCATACAGTTCCTGGGTATTGATGGAGTTGAAATTGAAAACTGGAAGTAGGTTAATTACTAAATTCATAGGCATTATGCAAGGTAACCCTGTCAAATCTAAGGGCATGATTTGAAGCTAATGAGGTAAAAATTGCATCATTATAGTAGGTGCTTAAAAAATATTATGATTTTACGATTTATCTTGCATCAGTACATCAAGGGTTAAACTTTCAATTTAAAGTTGTAATTGAGTTCATTTATAGGAAGCCGAGTACACCCATAAGTGGATCTTTCATGCATGGGTATTTGTGCTTTTATATATCGAAAATGTAGCACATTCATAAGCCAAGAATGAAAACAAATTTTAACCCCTCTCACATCAATCTTAAGGTATATATTTAAAGTAAATTTATGTAAATTGATGCATGACAAAACTGCTCTTGATCCCAATTTAACTAGGTAAATGGTCAGATCAAATAGGACCCCCTGGTCAAATAGTAAGCGTATATCCTCCAATCTACATATTATTGCAATTTAAATCTGCAGTGTTACAGAAGAGATAGTGGAACATGTTAATAATGTAATTTAACAACGATTTTCACACTTATTGTGAGAGTGACTTTGACCTTTTACCTTAAATGACCCCAATTTAAATAGGGTCATCTACTTCCAAGACCAATGCAATGTGAAGTATCAAGCCAATCAGTAAATCCGTTCACGAGTTATTGATCGGAAACGGAACTGGCCTACTGACAGACAGATCGACAGACAGACCGGCCGACATCCAGCAAAACAATATACTCCTTCTTCTTAGAAGGGAGGCATAATAAGTTAAGGGAAAAAATGAACAAAACAATGTCAACCGATTCTCAATGGAAATTCTGTATTAATTACAAAGGAATTTTTCTTCCATGAATTAGACTACATTTTATGTAACAGACAGAACAGATTGTCTGACACTCGGAAGATAAATAGACTATCAGAATAATTACAGAGAAGACATTGGTAAAAATATTTTAAAGTTATTGTTATCCCGGATAAATAAGCAGAGTCTAGCTGCAGTCACTTATACCAGAACATAATAGAGCTGAAGCCATTCATTCTAAAGTCCACGTTTATACCAGACTTTCATGAATATTGGACATTTGATGATAAAAAATTAATAATAATAGAAATGTATTCCCCAAGACATTTCAAGAATGCTATAAATATGTTTGTATATGATCATTACAACTATTATTCAATACAAGAACACATATTTTCCATTAAAGAGGATTGAATTGCTAGGGGTGTAGCAAATACTGCTTGAACAGGTATCAGCACAAAATTGTCAGTAGTCTTAATATTTTTCAGATTATTATACAGAAACAATATCAGACAGAATATGTTTTGTAAACACAAAAGCATTTTATAGCCGAAGCATTTTTAGTTATAGAACGATCCAAATCTCAATTTTCAATTATTCGTGTAACCATTATAAGCAATCACCATTTTGGTATAAAAAAGGATCCACATTGTTCTGAGACAGAGGTTGGGGGGGGGGAGGGGAGGGGGGTGGTGAAACTGGAAGGGGAATAACCTAGAAACGACACAACAATTGAAGCCATTTTTTACAACACACTTCAACATAGTTCCAATTGCACAGTAAAAATATCGTTAGAAAAAATATTCTGAGCATGGTTCTTGATGATTGATGATAAAAAGACTACCAGAATGTTCACTAGCTTTTTTCTTTAATGCAATCATGGGATCCTGTGATTTTAAAGTAAAAAAATTGGAGAAATACGATATTTAAGAAAAAAACTAAATCAATCTAGCCCCAATCCTGATCACAAGTCCCCCACAAATAAATTAAAATAAGTAAATTCGTTGAATTCATGCCCCCTGCCATTGATACCTGTACACCTGTGAAGATTTATGTTGATATCTTAAAAAAAGTATATAGTTTCTGAGATATATTCCTAACAAAATCTTGTGATAGACGGACAGACAGACGGAAAACACCATTTCTATATCCCTCCGCCTTTGGTTGGGGACAAAAAGATACGCCCAAAAGTTTTGAAATGTAAAGCACTTAGGGATGTTCACTAGAGGAATATGCACTATAACATGGTATATTCATCAAAGCTCACACTTCTCAATATTTTCATCTTCATCACTGACAGATGTTCATCATTCAAGATCCTGGTAAGCCCTTTATTTCAATATAATTCCTCTGTAATGCAGTATGCATCTCCATAAAAAATCTCACCATATGTTTCTGTGAGGAGAATACACACCAGATCTCATTGAGGTTTACATATTCTACAAACAAAAATGGCCATAATGGCCCGAAAGCGCTCACCTGTGTTCAAGGTACACCAATTGATAAAGACTTCCTCTGGTGACCTAGTTTTTAACCCCACTTGACCCGGATTCAACCAAAGCCTTAATATTGTCAAGATAACTAATCTGATCAGGTTTCATCAAGATTGAGTCATAAATATTGCTTCCAAAAGAGGGAATAAAGTTTTCCTTAGATTTGACATTGTGACCTAAGTTTATGGATGAGTACACTCGAGCAAAATACAATCTAAGCCATGATATTGTCAAGATAACCTATCCAACCCATTTCCATCAAGATTACATAAATAGGTAAGGCTACTAGGGTGGCAACAAGGTTTTCAAAGTTTTTACCTGGTGACCTTATTTTGTGTCTCAAATAACCCAGATTAAACTTAGCCTAGCTATTGTCGAAATAAATATATTGAGATAGTTTATAAAGATTAAGTAATACATTAGGCTTCAAGAGTAGCAAAAAGGTTTAAATAAAATTTGGCTTGGTGACCTAGATATTCATCACACATGACCCAGATACCGACTTGCAATAGCTTTTGTCAAGATAAACATTCTTAACAAGTTTCATCAAGATTTAGCTATCAATAGCTCATCTCATCATTTTCTTATCAGTGAGATAAAAAAAAGCCCATAATATAAAGGTGTGCAAGTTAACAAGTTGAGACCTCTAGCAGCAAAACTTTCCTTCACATCCCAGGCAAATTAACAAATGTTATTTTTTGTTAATAAGGGACTATAACTGCACTCATGCCCCCCCCCCCCCCCCTCCCCCCCTATAAAGATTAATAAAAATAATGAAACAAGCGATGTGTTTGTGAAACACTATGTCCCCATATATTTGACCTTTGACCTTCAAGGATGACCTTGACCTTTCACCACTCAAAATGTGCAGCTCCATGAGATACACATGCATGCCAAATATGAAGTTGCTATCTTTAATATTGCAAAAGTTATGGCAAATGTTAAAGTTGGAGCAAACAAACACACAAACCTACCAACAGACAGTGCACAAACAATATGTCCCCCACTATAGTGGTGGGGGACATATAAAGATTTTAAACAAGAGCTGTCAGAGGACAGCACGCTCGACTATTCGAGTGCTTGACAGTATAACGTAAGCCATGATGGGGAAATTGTTCATATTCAATAATTTATTAGACGATCTTTCAAAAATAAAAAAAAATAAAAATATATTTATTTATTTTTTGGGAGGGGGGGTAGGGGGGTTGAGAGGGGGGTATAATGTGGGGTGTGTTCATTTATGAGACAATCTTTCAAAAATAAAAAAAGGGAAAAACATTTTTATTTTGGGGGGGGGGGGGGTTGGGGGGTTAAGAGGGGGGTATAATATGGGGTGTGGTCATTTATTAGATGATCTTTCAAAAATAACAAAAGGAAAAAAATAAATATTTTTTTTTGGGGGGGGGGGTGGGGAGGGCAGGGATAATGGGTTGGGGCGTGGGGTATTGTTTGGGTGGAATCCATTGTGGTATTCAGGTAAGTGTTGTTTTGTCAAAATATAAATAAAATCTGATCATAAATAAAGAAGTTATGGCAATTTAAGCAAAATGTTCAATTATCTAAGTATAAAAGGGGTCATAATTCTGTCAAAATGCTTGATATAGTGGTCTGCTCTTCTTTATAGGTTGGGGTCATGTTGGTTAACAAGTATGCAAAGTATGAAAGCAATATGTCAAGGGACATGGGAAATATTTGGGGTAGTACGCAAACTTTAACATAGATTTATCAATAATATGAATATTCTAAGTATAAAAGGGTCAATAATTATGTCAAAATGCTTGATACGGTTGTCTGCTCTTGTTTTAAGGTTGGGGTCATGTTGGTAAACAAGTATGCAAAATATAAAAGCAATATGTCAAAGGACATAGGAAATATTTGGGGTAGTATGCAAACTTTAACATAGATTTATCAATAATATGCATATTCTAAGCATAAAAGGGGCAATAATTCTGTCAAAATGCTTGATACAGTTGTCTGCTCTTGTTTATAGGTTGGGGTCATGATGGTAAACAAGTATGCAAAATATGAAAGCAATATGTCAAGGGACATTGAAAACATTTGGGGTAGTACGCAAACTTTAACATTTATACGCAAACGCCAATAGAAACGGATACGGGAATGCCGACGCCGGGGTGAATAGGATAGCTCCACTATATATATTTCATATATAATAGTCGAGCTAATAAAAATGGGTACAGTCCAACCCTCTTAAGCAGCCAGTCAAGTGAAACGGCCAAATTGGCTGCTTAAGCGGGGTGGCCTCTTAAGAGGGGTTGGGCCATAGGGAGTCTAGAGTGGATGAGTGCATGGCCAACTGTTCAATTTTTGTATAAACAAAATGGTAAATATGTGTACAATGTACTAAACAATGTATAGACTTAAAATAATTGTATTTCATTCTTTCTAAAATCAGCTATAAAACAACATTTTCATTCAAAACACAATGTCCCCCTATATGACGTTTGACCTTGAAGGATGACCTTGACCCTTCACCACTCAAAATGTGCAGCTCCATGAGATACACATGCATTTCAAAGATAAAATTGCTAGCTTCAATATTGCAGAAGTGACATTACATGAGCAATCTTGACCCATATATTTGACCTTGAAGGATGACCTCGACCTTGACCTTTCACCACTCAAAATGTGCAGCTCCATGAGATACACATGCTTGCCAAATATCAAGTTGCTATCTTCAATATTGCAAAAGTATTCATAAAATAAGCGATTTGGGCCACATATATTTGACCTCTGACCTTGAAGGATGACCTTGACCTTTCACCACTAAAAATGTGCAGCTGCATGAGATACACATGCATGCCCAATATCAAGTTGCTATCTTCAAGATTGCAAAAGTATTCATAAAATAAGCGATTCGGGCCACATATTTTTGACCTCTGACCTTGAAGGATGACCTTGACCTTGACCTTTCACCACTCAAAAAGTGCAGCTCCATGAGATGCACATGCATGCCAAATATCAAGTTGCTATCTTCAATATTGCAAAAGTATTCATAAAATGAGCGATTTTGGCCACATATATTTGACCTCTGACCTTGAAGGATGACCTTGACCTTTCACAACTCAAAATGTGCAGCTCCATGAGATACACATGCATGCCAAATATCAAGTTGCTATATTCAATATGGCAAAAGTTATTGCAAAATGTTAAAGTTGGCGCAAACCAACCAACAAACAGACCAACCAACAGACAGGGCAAAAACAATATGTCCCCCACTACTATAGTGGGGGACATAAAAATATTCTATTCATCTTTCTAATCATCATCAATATCATAATCAGATTCAAGTCAATGAAAAAGAATCATTCTCATGATTTGTTGTTTACACAATGCCCTTTGTATGGCCCAGATGCACTTAAGACGGGAACAGTTGTGAATCAGTTATGCGTGAATAACTCTTGGTCACTATCAATCGATAATTTAATTGGTTTATTGCAGTTTTATGGCTTTGTAAAACATACCGCACGAATTGGTCCCAACAGTGATCTCCTACACGATAAAATTGTGGCCAGTTACTTAAGAGACTGATAATAGCAACCAGGTGTAATCCTCCTGGTAATCGTGCTTTTCATGCATAATATTATAAAAACATTTTTTCACCGCGCAAAGGGTTTTATAAAAATTAATATTGAAATCATTGTTAATATAAAACAAATATAAATGCTTTGTTCAATTCCCAAATGAGAATAATAATTTGTAATCCGATTGTTTTATGTTAACAGGACTTTTACAAATTCTAGCATCAAAAAAGTCCTCATGTATTTCCTTTGTCCCGACAAAAGCGAGTGAAAATTATGCACCAATGTACAATTCCACGCCATACCCATGGAAAGCCAGCGTGTATTGATTTTTGGATAAAAACTTTTTAGCAAAGAGAACATGTACATCAGTTGATTTCATTTAAAAGTTTCGTTGTTCTTTTTAACTTTTAATTAGCCGATAATTGTAATAAATTTGTGCATGAAATAGTATGATTCAACAGCTACAAATAATAAATTATAAATTAAGAATCTCTTTTCCAGTAATAATAGGTGATATTCGCACGTGCGGAAACAAAAATATCAAACGGTCGCATATTGCTTTTCACCCGATAATCTGCCGCTAATTAATTGCAATTTGCAAACTGGCTGTCAAAATGTTTATCACACATCACACTTCAGTACTACAAAGCCTAAACCGCAGACTGGAAGTACGTATCAATTTTTTCGCCGTTGCGTCGGTGTAATTTTGCCAATCTACATGACTGACTTACTCGCGCATGACCACTCATATGGGGAAAATTTAACATTTGGGATGCAAAATTGCTGGCCGCTGGCCGGAGAAAAGGGGTTACCGCTAAAGAGGGGTGCATTATATAGTGTTTATTGACGGTCGAGGCACAGACCGGCCGCCTTTACGGGGCGACCGGCGATGAGGGGTGACCGGAAGTAGGGGTTGGACTGTATTGAATAATAAAGTAATGCTAATGTAAAACTGATGGACTTTATTACAAAGTTTCCTCGTATTGTTTTATTGTTTTCATAATGTTGGAGTTCTGAAAAGTTTAACAATCACTATTTTGATATTAATTTCATTACAATCAATTTTGAAAATTATGTGTTTCATAATAGCACACAACATTCAGGACTTGAGTATGGCTATTTCGTGCTATAATGAGTAACAAAAATTCTGAAAAACCAAACTTGCTCACACTCGTTTTATAATGAAAACAAACATGCACATTAAAAGAAAGAAGCAATTACTTTTATGGCTAGTTATTCAAGTTTTAAGATGCAAATATTATACCCAACTTAATTGAAATTGTCACTTAACAGGCAGTGATCAATATCTGGTTTTCAATTATTGGTTTAACTTTTGAAGAACAAACCAGATGAACAGGAAGAATCCCCATGTGGTGTATGTATATGTTGGACATAAAGTTGACCAGATCTGTATTCAAAGTGAATGCAGTCCACCCTGAACCATTAAGATAATTTTTCTAACTGCACCATGCTTTCATCTGATCATAAAAATAAGTCTGCTTTGCGAACTAAATTATATATGGGTATTTTGTTGGTTTTGGTTGATTCGTGATTTTAAATTGCAATTGTCATCTGACAAAATAATATGCACCACAAGTGAAAAAAAGTATTTTTCTTTAATCAGGAATGAAATTATTTTCTTTATTCATTAATGAAATAAAGCATGACTATTTCATGTGTGAGAATAAAATGAACAAGGGCTGTTTGTAAAACATGCTTGCCCCCATATGGGCTGTCAGTTGTAGTGGCAGCTATTGTGTAAATACATTTTTTGGCACTGTGACCTTGACCTTTGACCTAGTGACCTGAAAATCAATACGGGTCATCTGCGAGTCATGATCAATGTACCTATGAAGTTTCATGATCCTAGGTGTATGCGTTCTTGAGTTATCAACCGGAAACCATTTTACTGTGTCAAGTCACCGTGACCTTGACCTTTGACCTAGTTACCTGAAAATCTGTAGGGGTCATCTGCGAGTCATGATCAATGTACCTATGAAGTTTCATGATCATAGGTGTAAGCATTCTTGAGTTACCATCCAGAAACCATTTTACTATTTCGGGTCACCGTGACCTTGACCTTTGACCTAGTGAACTGAAAATCAATAGGGGTCATCTGCGAGTCATGATCAATGTACCTATGAAGTTTCATGATCCTAGGCGTAAGCATGCTTGAGTTATCATCCGGAAACCATTTTACTATTTCGGGTCACCATGACCTTGACCTTTGACCTAGTGACCTGAAAATCAATAGGGGTCATCTGCGAGTCATGATCAATGTACCTATGAAGTTTCATGATCCTAGGAATAAGCATTCTTGAGTTATCATCCGGAAACCATTTTACTATTTCAGGTCACCGTAACCTTGACCTTTGACCTAGTGACCTGAAAATCAATAGGGGTCATCTGCGAGTCATGATCAATGTACCTATGAAGTTTCATGATCCTAGGCGTAAGCCTAGGCGTAAGTAGATTTTTCCGTCACAATTTTGTTACAGTTTCTCATAGCACCTTCAATATTTTTCTGATCTCTTACATATTTGGCATGTAGGTACCTTTCATGGACCTTTACTTTTTGATGAGGTTTGAGGTCACTGGGGTCAAGGTCACCGAGGCTTATAATAGATTTTTCTGTCACATTTTTTTTACAGTTTCTCATAGCGCCTTCCATATTTTACCGTTCTCTTACATATTTGGCATGTAGGTATCTTGCATGGACCTCTACCTTTTGATGAGGTTTGAGGTCACTGGGGTCAAGGTCAAAGTCACTGAGGCTAATAATAGTTTTTCTTTAGGTCACACTTTGGTTACAGTTTCTCATAGCGCCTTCATTATTAGATCGATCTCTTTTGGGATGTAGGTACCTTGCATGGACCTCTACCTTTTTGATGAGGTTTGAGGTCACTGGGGTCAAGGCAAGGTCACTAAGGCTTATCATAGATTTTCTCAAGGTCACACTTTTTTCCACACAATTAAACCAAAAGCATCATTGGGGATCATCCATTACGTTTTACTGATATCCTTGTTTTTTATAGAATTCCATCCAAGCAATTGAAACATGTAACACTATAATGTAGAATTTATAATAGCTGAATCATTTTGACAAAACCTGTTTGATCATAAACTTATTTTAAAGCTAAAACATTTACATAACTTGAAACAAATCATAATGTTGAAAAACTGCAGTGGAATTTTTGTGAATGATTATATTTCTAAAGTTTGCAAAATAGTATTTAAATCTAATTCTGATACAAGATATTTAAATCAAAGGGATATCTCAAAGTCAGCCGGTATAATCAGTGGACTGTAAGAACATAATAATTAAATTCCTACATTAATTGTTTATGAACAATTTACCTTAAAATTAAAATGTAAGAGACAGACATCTATTCCTTTTTATGGCGTCTACATTGCGCTCACTTATAAATAAATCAAGATTTCTGTAATTTTAAGACTTCTTTTTTTTAAGTTTGCAAATGTACAAAATAATTAAACATCGTTGACAATGGTGTAAAATAAAATGACATTTCAGTTTTAAAAGAATTCATGACATTTAACCATTTTGCTAGTTACCATAGCAACAGATCATTTAAAATAACATTAATCCTATGTAGAAGACTGATCCTACTTGATTGTAAAACTTAATTTCGTCTTCAGAGATTAACGACCATGATATTCAAAGTTGACAACTAAACTTTAAGATTTTATGATAAAACAAATAACTTCTGTCAAGTGACCACACTTTATTTAGACAACATCACTAATTGCGCTTGATTTTTTATTCAAATTATCTACAATTATCACGAAACACACCAAAACAGGTATTTTTTACTTGTGTGGTCAGAATTAAATATTTATAATTGTAGTATATTGAAATCCTCAGGTGACGGTACTTAGTATTTGTGATCACCTTTTGTCTGTTGAGCCAAACCAGAAAAAGGAATTATGACCTTTAAAAAATCAAATGTTAATATTATGCTTTGGTCAAACTGGGCTTAATGCATATGAAGAAAGTATAGTTCAAGATAAGACCAGTGCAATTTTCATTAAAACGAAGTCTTTTCTAAATGAAAATCCATTCTAAGAAGAGAGCGTCATAACAGATAAGCAGCTGCAGACTGCACAGGCTGATCTGCCAGGATAGGTTACAGCACACACATTAAGCCCATGAGCTTTCACAGAGACCTGCTCATATATTGGAGGTAGCAGAAGCACATACTATGAGGCTAATTTTTCAATTCAGAATATATACAATTAACATGAATTTTGCTTAAACTGATCATGTGTGCGTATTACGATTTTCTGAGGTCCTTTCCAAAAACAAGAGGCTACATTTTGTGTCCATGCACACCTATATAATTAACTTACTAGACACACAAAAGTTGGGGTGAATTTTTAATTGTAGCACCAATTGCCAGCTTTTTTGTTGTTACTGGAAGTTTTTCCATTTTGGTGTGGTCTTGTGTTGTGGGGGTTGGTGGGGGGGGGAGCAGGGGTACCCAGAGAAAACCACACATGTCCGGTATGGTGACCACCTACCAAACTCACATGCTGCCAGAAACGGGGCCGCTAGGTGAGAAGCCAGTGTACCAACCACTGTGATTAATGGACAGCCAATAACTGATTGTACTGGACAAAATTCTCATAGTAGAAATTATAAGATGCCTAAAGCAGGTACTTGTTTTTTTGTAGTAAGGATCTTTATTATTTTATCTTTCTGTACACAATACAACAGAAACCAAACTGCTGTGTAAATCCACAAGACTGAACAAATCCTGCTTCCTGACCTCTTGTGTTGTTTTATTTTTTCCTCCTGTTTCAAAACAATTTGTGTTTATGAGAGGGGTAAGCCATTCATCATGGTTAATAGTTGGTAGCCATGGTTATATCACACCTGAAGGTTCTGTTGTTTGCTGCCGGCAGGCGGACCAAGATAACACTAATTGGACACCTGATATCAAGCCAGACTCTCTGCCAAATGTGCCAATCAGAAGGTTTTTTTATAATATATTTTTATAAATGCTTTCATGAGTGGCATAACATTTGGTTAAAAATAAATGAGTTTGATGACTAAAAATATTTACATACCTTCAAATGCCCTATGTGCCATATCATCAGACATGGTGAAAGACCGTCACAATTTACAGGCCAGACTGGCCCTGGGTTAAACCCCATGGTGAAATTTACATTGATCGGAAGATCCTTTGGAAAGAATGTGCATCATCGCATCGCCTGCCAAAAAAGGTAGCAAAAGGGAGACTACCTGATGTATTGACTTGAATACCAGGTTTTACCCTGCACAAGCTGGCCAACGTGAGGAGAACAGGAGTGGGAAAACCGCACCCTGTCCTTGACCACGAAAAGCTGGATTTGTTTTGAGGTAAAACTATACAGGGTACTGGTTATTGCATTTTAAAGGCGTCATACTTCCGACCAGTCCACACAGCCAAATGAGACCACATATCTTGGTACATTTTCAAACAGTGTTTTCTACCAAACGTATTTTCTTTTAATTATTTATGAAAAGCGTTAAGTCACATGTCATCAGGGGATTACAATTGCAAAAATAAACAACCAAAAACAACAAGCAATTAAACTAGTTTTGATTTAAATTGATAATTTTTATAGCAACGAGATTACCATAACAGCAATATTCAACACTTACATTATAAAATATCTTTCAGGACCTGATCAAATGCGATCATGCACAAGACGCACCGCGCAAAGGCCATGACAGTATAATAGTTGCAAAGAAGTTTGACCGGCTGATGGCAGACTTGGAGAGAAAGATGAGAGCCGCACTCAGCCGCCTCAAAGAAATGACAGGCCTTGATTGATTCTCATCTTTCTTATGTATATAGATGTTCCTGTGTATATACTGTACATGTTATTATTAGTATGCTATTATTTTTTGTTTATTTATAATCTAATTATGTTAATATTTATTTCATCAAATTATCATTGATATTTAATAACTCATGTATGTTAACAAATGTTGGTGTTCATTAAATTATAAAATTGAATTATCTCGTAATTATTTAAAATATACAAATATATTTGTATATAATTATTGGTTTTTATTGCGTATCTGAATTAAAAAAAAAAAATTAACAGCATATAACTGAATCAACTGTTAAGGCAAAAGATGCACCTTTAACGCACATGTGTTTTTTCGTGAGTGTGTTTTTGAGTGCCATTCATGTGCGTAAATTGTGCGCTTTTATGTGGGTTAAAAGTGTTTTAACTGAGTTCAATGTGCGGTTTTTATAAGACAGTATACCTATAAAAAGCGCACATTTAGCTCGCTAAAAGCACATTTTCAACCCCCAGAAAAGCGCACATTTAACACACATGTCGGCTTTTAAGTGGGTTGTACCTGCGCTTTGAGCGAGCTAAATGTGCGCTTTTTATAGGTACTGACTTATAAAAAGTGCACGTTTAACCCACATAAAAGCGCACATTTTACACACATGTTTGTTTTTATGTGGGTGAAACTGCGCTTTAAGCGAGTTAATTGTGTGCTTTTTTATGAAAAAGCGCACATTTAACTCGCTGAAAAGCAGTTTTAACCCACTTAAAAGCGCACATTTTACACACATACATGGCAGTCAAAAACGCACTTATAAAAATGCACACATTTAACAAACTTAAAAGCGCACATTTACCCACATAAAGCGCACATTTCTTGTTTGTTTGTTTTTGTTAAAAAACTCACTCTGTAAGAAAAAGCACACATAAAACGCAGTGCCAATACCACCACGTTTAACGCATGCAAAACGTACTTAAAACGTACATTTCACACACTTTTTTGAGAAGGGCGCCAAGGCCAATTAACCTGATAAAGTAAATAAAAAATAATTGCAGGCTATAGTTTTATCCAATTAAAATACCAATCAAAGAAAAAAAGAGATGTATTTATAATAAAAATCCTTATAACATATATAAATGATAAATTAAAGTTGGCTACTGACAACACATTTTCCTGTACAGTTAACAATAAGCTACTTTAATAAATAAGAAAGACAACTATATTATAAGCTGGACAAAGGAACCTATGGGGTTTATCTCCCTTATATTTTGGTATATAAAAAACTCATTCCAGCTTAAATGCTTGACTATTGCAACCAATTACATGCTAAATTAAATTGTATTCAAACCTGAACACCAAGGTAAAGGTGAGAGAAATAAAAATTATATTTCCATGGATAAAATGAAATAAAGTTATGAGTCTACCCGATGTCAGGAATTTTCTAATAATTATATAAAAAATTATTTAACACTTAAAATTGTCAAAACCAATATTAAATTGAATGCATAAAAATAAGTATTGCATTAACATCGCAACAACATGCATTCATAAAGAGGATTTTCTGTAAATTCTGGTATCATTGTTTTAAATGATTAATAATTGTGGAAACTTTTTCATTCAAATCAAATTTTTGCGACAAAAATTCAAATAAATTCTACTTTATCCCTATTAAAGATTTTCAGAATGGATTTTCAAAATGTTCAATTATATCGAAGCTTAGGAAATAGGATCGTTATCTACCGAAATTGATAATTTATTTCTCCAACAGCTGCTAAAATAGGCTATAATTTCCACCGCCCAGAATAATAATACCAATCTCACATTCTAAATCACCATTTATGGTGCCAAGTGATTAAAGCCAATGTCAAACAGAGAACTGCCGGAAACCCTAACCAGAAAATACAGCGGGGAATCTATCATTTACTAATATGATCAATAATACCCACCATACGACATAAATCAGCGCAGATTTGATGATGCTTGAACCTCAAGGCTTGCAGAAATATGTCCTCTTACAATGCACAGTTCAATTACAGATTTACGGCAAAGCATGTAATTTCCCGCAGAACCAGATTGAAGCATATTGAGTGCCTTGTTTATTGGTCAAACCTATTGACCTGCTATTCTAAAAAGCCTTGTCTTCATGTTCAGTAACCATTTGAAACATCTGACAGTTCCGTTTAAAGCATTTGGACTTTGATCCATTTTACTGCTTCTTCCAAGTATTTTAACCTAAAAAAGGGACTCATTGACAACAGTGCTATGTGAAAGAAATCTAAAATGGTGGCGAAGAAGAAAATTTTTAAATGATTTAAAAGATTAAGAGAAAATTTAAGCAAGATTTGTTTCCGCGTAAATTATGAAATCTTAATCTATCACTGAAATGGCAAAATAATTTAACATGTTCCGTGCATACAAATTTGCAGTATAAGAACTTAATAAGTAACATGCATCTATGCCTAACTCTCTGTATACAATATAAATTATTATCCTGTCACATGCCTTTAAATCAGCCCGATAACCAGGTAACCTAATATCCCAAAAGATATTAGGCTAGATGACCACGTGACCTCGAATATCCGTCAGTTGCTCCCCGCGCATGCGCATGCCTTTACTATTTTTATTAATAAAATATACTTTTTTTCTATTTATAAAATACCAAATACATGTAAAGAACTGTTTAACATTATTATTTAAACAGCATAATTTCGTCTTTGTGTATTGAATTAATAATGAGTATCTCAATTTTTGTGTTGTTTAACAAGATGGAAGCTAGCCTAAGTGTTTTGCATGACGTGACATCACAATGTGTTTTTTTCGCCCGTGATGTTTCCCATATTAAATATTTAAACACAAAATACTCAAAAACTAGATATTTTAGAAACATTTCAACGAATATTATAAATGTGACAGGATAAAAAGAATAATAAGTTGGAGACGTGGATGGAGAATGGTTATCTGGCTTGTCAGAGGATCTTATCTGGTTCGTCACCAACCTATTATTCTCTATATAATCTACATGAACAATGGAGCCTTATTCTGGTAAACTAGATTTGTCCTAGATAAGCCTGCGCATTCTGCACAGCCTAATTAGGGATGACACTTTCCAAGTTTATACTAATTTACTTAAACAGTCTCTTCTTAGAGAAATTCCAGTTATGGGGTAAAGTGTCATCCCAGAAAAGCCTGTGGAGACTGCACTGGCTTATTTAGGACATCACTTTACGCACATGGATTAGCCAAGTTTTTCTAAAATTATGCTATATAAAGGTTCCCCCACGGCATGTGTTCCTGTCAAAGAAACTACTACCACTAAGTGACTCTGTCAGCTGCTACTGACTGTCTTGGAAATTTAACTGCTGGCAAAATATTACAAACCAGGCCTATAATTTATAGTAGATGATTTCGAACTACTGTAATACAGAAAGAAAAGCCCCTCTGAGCAAGTCAGATTTAGCAAAACATAGTATATATTTACAGGTGCATATAAGGAATATCAGATTATGGGTCCAAACAGCCTCAAAAAAGCGAACACAAAATAATCAGGGAAGTGTATCTTGACATTACAGCACTGATTGCAATATCAACATTTCCATAACCTTCATTACTGTTATGAGCATCTGTATGAAGCCCATCAATAATTAACAATAGACTGTGCAAGACTGTACAACGTTTCATGTTGCAGTTTCATTTACCATTTCTTAAATGTCCTTGTTTTCTTGGCAAAATCACAAAGTGTAAAAATAAATTGAAAGCTTTAGGAAACAGAAAATAAGAGAAATATTGATGCAAATTTAAAAGAGATATGTCAGGAGTTAACTTAAGCGGAAGTCTACTTTCCATGCTGGGTGTAATTTTGGGGGGACTTTTGGACTTGGCCAGAGAAATGTCACTATTGATCATTTTGGTTACCTGGTATAGATTGTAGAACGAACAAACAAAGGAACAAACAAACAAGTGGATAATCCAGCACCTATATGCCCCCAGGGGTTGAAGAATCCACTCGACCGCTCGCATATGCGAGTGAAGTTGACGGTCGGGCGAGTAATATTTGTTAAATACTCGACCGACCGGGCGAGTGCTGTTTTTCAAGTTGAGAAATATAAATTCAGTTCCAGAACTCCTTCCACATCGATACAAATTGCGTACAATTTTTTGAACAAACAAAAAATACGTTTAGTACACTAAAAAACTTCACTTTCGTTTTGACAATAAAAAATGACGTCAAGGGCACAGTAAAAATAATTCTTGAAATTGGCGGCGCTCTTTTCGTCGTTGGCAGTGCTCTTAGCTAATCGATTAAAAGTGAATAAAACTGTTAAATATATTGGTCATTCCGTGAATTTTAATGTAAATATCAATAAAATAATAATACATCACTGGTTAATTATAATACTTCTTATATTTAATTAAAAATAAACAGAAAAAAATAATTATTAATAAACAGAATAATTCCAAATTTCGTGATCAGAAGCCTTAGGCAAAATTTACCATATATTAACCGTTTGTCAATCAAGCGTGTCTTTCAGTAAAAGTTCGTCTGAAATATTAAAATGGAAAAGGGTTCTATTTCAAAATATCTGCAAGGTGGTGGCGACAGGGAACAGAAAGAATTAGAAAGGTCGTCAAAACGAGAAGCGGAAAGAATTGAGAAAAGGAAAGAGGTGCAGAAAACGTAAGGAAAGCAAATATAATCTATCAGATAATGTAGTTAATTTGTTTGCAGTTTAGTGTCACTATGTTAAGTAGGTTTAAAAGGTTCTGGTTGATCATAACTGTAAATAAAGATATCTATTTTTTTAATGCAGGGCGAGTAGATTAAAGTGAAGGGCGAGTGGATTGTCAGGCCTACTCGCCCTGATGGGCGAGTGGCTCTGGAAAAATTCTTCAACCCCTGGACCCCATCATCAGTAAATGCTGGCATAGACAGCTGAAATATAGTGCATAGTAAATCAAACTGCCGTCCTTAAGAAAAACAAAATAAATTAAAGCCCTCTCTTAATATATTCAAGTTTGAAAGGCTCCATTTTGAACTCAAAGATACTGATGAGCAGCAAACAGCATAAAACCTGAACAGACTGCAAGTTACTCGCACGCTGTTCTGGTTTGCCATTTTCACTTTGCTTATGGTTAAGGGTTAAGCTATCCCAGGATCTTTTACATATTTACCCAAATGGCATTCTATACACATACATTAACCTAGCCTTAGTTCTTTTTTAGTTATTTCCAGAACCAGATTGTGAAGGACAGACAGATGGACCAGAGGTAAACCGTAAACCTAAAGTGCCCTCCGGTGAAGCCTTTTGGAGCAGTTAAAACCATGATAACAAAATAATTTAAAAAAATTTATATGTGTGTACCTCAAAGGTAACTCTGTATTTCTTTCCCTTTTGCCTTCTTGGACTAGCAGTAGCCTCCCTTTGCTGGCCCACAGAGTGTGCATGCTGAACTAATGCAGGGGTTATCTCCCTTGAATATGAATGAGGTATTGGCAAAGGGAGAGAACCCACATTAGGAAGCTGTTTAAGCCTTAACTCCTCACTGACATCATCATAACTACCACCAAGCTGCTTATTTGTTAGCTCCCCTGAATGCTGAATGTGCGATATTGAATATGTATCCCCTGCATTTTGTTTTTGATTTACATTCAAATTTTTACCACCCTGACTGCTTACATGACACAATTCTTCTGATAATTTCCTCTGGATTCTTGAAATAGCTGAATCTACAGATGTTTGCCGTTTCTGAGTTACTTCCCTTTGTAGACTTCTACTAGTCCTTACAGGAGTTGAATCCCTTTGAAATCTACTGGGTACAGTCAAACGATGCAAATCTTCAGAAGTGTATCTTGATGTTGATAGAGAGGCATTATCACGGCCTATTTGCCCCCTGTGATTTATTAGATCTTCAGAATACTGACGAAAAAGTTTACGTCTATTGAGAGTTATTTCCCTTGTAGGAGTTACTTCCCATATGGATTGACGCAAAATTGAGGGTCTGTAACCACTTTTTTCTGCATGGTCACTGCTCATTGCATTAAATGTATAATTGATAGCTGCCAATAGGGATCAAAGTGAGGTAGATCTAGCATTCTTCATGCAAAGGCAGCTCAGCAAAATAATTGGCACTGGTGCATCACTCAATCCATCCTAATTCATTATTGATTAAATAAATGTGTCCATAATTCTTAAACACATCACCCATGGCACCATTTAAATACTGTTTTTTTCTGAGTATTTCCTAATTCAGACACATTAAGCAACGCTCCCAACTGGAATCAAATTAAGTTCAGTATAAAATCTCTCCATCCCCTATCTATAAGAACTTAGCACTCATGTGTTTCTTTAAAATTGCCACTGACTGATGCAAAACCAAATGCATTATACTGTTTGCATTTTACACATTCGTCTCAGCTCATCAGGAAATCATTTAAATCAGTAAATCCAGTAGTTCCTTTACAGTTTTATGCTGAGAGTTGAAAACAGCGGGCCACAATTACAATCATCTTTCCAGGCAGAGACTAAACCCATTTGAAGGCAATACCATACTCAAGCAGTCCTCACTGACAGCGCAAATTGTCCAATGATTACGTTTTCTTCCCTGATAATATTACTGGTGTCTATATGTGACCAGACAGAGTAATGGGTCATTTACCAGAAAGCAATAAATACTAATTTTGTCAGGTCTCCCTGAGAACAGTGGACAAGCTGGTAATAAGAATAACCTCTAAAATTGAATTAGACACTTTTGCCAGTGAAATGATTATTTATCGGATTTGATGACATTCAGTGGTATCTCGGCTTGCACCTGACAGGCTGCAATACACTAAATAAGAGTAGAACAATTTTCATCCTTACAGCTTCCAGACATCCTATAATTTTTTCTTCAAAATAATATAATGTTATTTTTATGTGAGGATGACATGAGGAAATCCAAAACATTTCCCTTAAGATTTTTTTTATTTGTTAAATACTCGCAAGAGATTATAATACCTTTTAAAATTAGATAAACAAGAGAGGGACGTTATGATCAACATAAATCATTATCCTGTATCAGAATTTCCATTGACAGTTAAATTTCTGCATGATGCCATCATTAACTAAACTTGTTCATCAATTCATCTTCACTGGATTTATCTGTGTGTAGATCAATATGTCATTAACTTTTTACCCTGAAGTCAAAAAGAAAAAAAAACATATTGATCAAAGGTCTGCTCAATAGATCAATAATTGCTGGCCTCGAGTATATCCTTATTTACACATAATGGATTCTAACCTCCACCTGAAAAAAATGCCATAACGAAATCAGTGGTGTATTCAGGAATACTTCCGTAGTTTTATACATGAAATAACATAAATCATGTTGGAATGGAATGGAGGAAATAAACATGCATTAAAACAAGAAATGCAGCAACACCATGTAACAGTGATTTTTTTTGCTTTAATTTGTTACAGCCTGTGCCATTTGAATTGGGAAAATTAGCGAGATAAACCGTGAAATTGGGAAAAAAAGCGCGATAAACCATGAAATTGGGAAAATTAAGCATTATAAATAGGATTATAAGTAACAGAACTGATATTGATTTTAAGTGCATGTTCAGGGAGTCTGGTCAAATTGCAATTTTTTTTAATCAATAAAAGTGGCAAGTTTGGGAATGATTTATGGACAAAAATGACTAAATTCAAGTTATATATTTTGTAAGATGTTTAAAAAATAAAGTTGAGACTTATATGAGACTTCTTTCTAAAAAAAAAAAAAAAAAAAAAAAAATTTTTTTTTTTTTTGGAAGTTGGGCTTTTTTTTAGGAAATTTTGGTCAGATTTTTGGGAAAAAACGTGTATGTTTGCGATTGGGAAGCAGCCGAAAATCGGCTGTAAATTTGAGCAAAAAAAATCACTGTGTAACCAAGTTTTAAACCATAGAAAAGTTGTAGCCTTGTTACTATAAAAAGTTCTCCATTGTATGACGTATAGGCATAGCCTCGCAAAATATGTCACATTCATACTTTAACTTTATTCATAATAATAAAACAATTCAATTACCACTAAAAAAAGACGAAACAGTATATTATCACAGCATTTCACAAAAACAGGATCGCCATAATAATCCTCAGAAATTGTTAAACTAAAACTGCTTTTGATTGATATACTCAAGACCTGCACTGAGCTGAGGCATATTAGTCCTCTAGAAGCTCACCCATGTGACCCATAAATCCTGTTTCTGTTGTAAATTGCCTGCCTCATGGCTCCCCTGCAGCTGTTCTTTATAGGGCTGTCTCAACAAATGAGGGGTTGCAGTGTTCAATTAACCAGAAGATGAATATAGATCACATAATCATTCATTTTTTCTATTAACCAAGCAGGGAGGCAAATTCTTATTTTATTTTACAAGTCCATTTGTAAAATGCTGTTTTCAACTGGGCCAATTTGTTCTGGAAAAATGGGCTTGACGCATATGCGCAATGAGTCGCCAAGATGAGCAAATGTGCAGTCAACAGGAACTACACTTTCCGCTTTTATGGAATATTTTGTGTAAAAGCAGTGTTTTCTAAACCGAAATCCAGCCTAGGACAAAAGTGGAGTCTCTGATTATAGCCTGTGTGGACTGCGCATGTTAATCTGGGTCCACACTGTACGCCCATGATTAAGCCCCATTTTCCCAGAGCACAGATCTAACTATTTCTTAAATCATTTCCACACAGTATAACTTGTGTCGCGTTTTTACCCAAATCCATTCATTGTGCTTTGGTACAACTTCTACAATATATAATTAACTGCTTTGTAAACTTCTGCAATATATAATGACTGCTTTCTTACAACTTCTGCAATATATAATGACTGTTTTCTTACAACTTCTGCAATATATAATGACTGTTTTCTTACAACTTCTGCAATATATAATGACTGCTTTCTTACAACTTCTGCAATATATAATGACTGCTTTCTTAAAACTTCTGCAATATATAATGACTGTTTTCTTACAACTTCTGCAATATATAATGACTGTTTTCTTACAACTTCTGCAATATATAATGACTGCTTTCTTACAACTTCTGCAATATATAATGACTGTTTTCTTACAACTTCTGCAATATATAATGACTGTTTTCTTACAACTTCTGCAATATATAATGACTGTTTTCTTACAACTTCTGCAATATATAATGACTGCTTTCTTAAAACTTCTGCAATATATAATGACTGCTTTCTTAAAACTTCTGCAATATATAATGACTGTTTTCTTACAACTTCTGCAATATATAATGACTGTTTTCTTACAACTTCTGCAATATATAATGACTGCTTTCTTACAACTTCTGCAATATATAATGACTGTTTTCTTACAACTTCTGCAATATATAATGACTGTTTTCTTACAACTTCTGCAATATATAATGACTGTTTTCTTACAACTTCTGCAATATATAATGACTGCTTTCTTAAAACTTCTGCAATATATAATGACTGTTTTCTTACAACTTCTGCAATATATAATGACTGTTTTCTTACAACTTCTGCAATATATAATGACTGCTTTCTTACAACTTCTGCAATATATAATGACTGCTTTCTTACAACTTCTGCAATATATAATGACTGTTTTCTTACAACTTCTGCAATATATAATGACTGTTTTCTTACAACTTCTGCAATATATAATGACTGCTTTCTTACAACTTCTGCAATATATGATGACATTTATTTAACACTATTGTCATGCATTTGAAATAAATTGATGAGGTAAGCACCTCAGTCCTTTACCCCTACAATGTATCTGCTGGTAATTTTATTTTCAAAACAGGGATGTGCAAGATCAAATATCATTTTTGGATATGAGTGTGGTTTAACAATAAGCACTTATTTTGCAACCAATACCATATGAGTTTAAAACACTTCATTTATATAATTGCATTTTTTATATCGCCAAATTAAGCAAGATTTTAGGACGTAAATTGCATTTGATGAAGTCAGAATGAAGGGCACATTACTTACGAACAGTGGCAGCACCATTTCCTCATATGTTGATCATAACAAGATCTCGCACCGGGAGGTGTCAAACATAAATACATAAACGAAGATGAACCTAAATCACAAGCAGACAACTGTCATGCCATTCATATATTATTCATCTATAATAATGTACCGGTATTAATGTGAGAAATGCCACAGTAATAAATAACGTATGTCCAGCGGGGCAATATGAGGCAGCAACGGGAGAACAGCGGGAGAACAGCTGTGCTCCAATATGGGCCTTGCTCTGGAAAAATGGGGCTTAATGCATGTACATTAAGTGTTGTCCTACATTTCTTACATTAAGTTATTTTTACAGACATATTATGTTCCTTCTGTTCATTTTGCTTGTCAACAAACTCAAGAAGTTTTGTCATTTGAATTTGTGCAACCATAAAACATTATACATCTTACCACTTATACCAACTACTCTAGGAAACACTTTTGTTCAGCAACAAACTGCTCTGGACACCCTTGACACACATATGGATACTGTTTCCACAAAGCCCATTTTAAAACAAGACATTTGAGCAACACTATGGGAAAACAGGGCTTAAGGCATGTGCGTAGATGTCTGCTTGGGCTTATCAGGGACTATACTTTCCTATTTTAAGGAATTTTCTACAATGAAAATTTGTCTAAACAAAAGCCATTGTTTTCCCTGATAAGCCTCTACAGATAAGCCAGGCTTATCGCCGCCAACACTTTACACTTATGCATTATGCCCCCTTTTCCCAGAGCAAGGCTCATTTTTAAGTTTAAAAAAACTGTTAACACTTCCAAAACAACAGTATGGCTTAAAGTGATATTAAAAGCAATAGAAGTGTTCAAATGAGAGAATGCAATCAATGTTTCCAGTCTATTGACAAAACTCTTGAAGCTTGAAGTGCACATATTGTTATTGATAGCAAAATTGTTATGAGCCCAAAACTTTCATGGCATTAAATACAATATTTCACCCTGAACACACTTTTCATCATTTGCTCATAATCTATTTTGCGAAGAGACAGACATTTCCAATCGTAATGGAGATTAGGAGCGTTTTAAAGCCAGCTTTTTAGGACAGGAATTATTCCCTACTGAAATGTATCTGTCCCAGTAACAAACTAACTTTGTACTCTCTAAACTTGACATCTTTAGATTTAGTGCCCATTAAAACCACTTCTAATCATAAAAAAAGACAAGAGAAAATGGAGTTAACTTTTTTTACATTTTATCATAACTAGAAAAAAAGAAGAAGACTGGTTTAAATGCTAGTAGAAGCTCTGTTTTGAAAGACATTGCAAACAATAATTAGCATCTATTTTAGTTGTTTGCTTCTTTAACTTCATTTTTAATGAAGTTGTGAAGTGTAAGTAGTTCCCAATGTTATGTAATTACTAACACCTACAGTGCATTCAGTGCTTTGATTTAAATAAATAAATAAATGCCAAACAACCCTTGTTGTTTCTCTATGTCTGTCCGGTAAGGGCAATGGTTGATACACGAGCTATAAAGCTCACCAAGGCAACCTGGGTTCAATCCCCGTTCCTGGAAGCATGTGAGTGTGGTTGATGGTCGACATACCAAACAGGAGGGGTTTCCCACAGGTACTCCCGCTTACACCCCACAATAAAAGACCAAACCAAAATTGAAAACATTCAGTAACAACTCAATAGCTGGAAATTGTAGCTATCATTCATAATTAATCGCAACTTTCGTGAGTCTAGTACGAGTGCTTGGACTCACTTTGGGTCCACACATAATGCACCCTCAACCATGGTAGGATTTATACTCATTTACATACACACCTATGGTATATGTAGTTCAATGAAAAAGCTTTAAACTGTGGTTTATCTCAGAGAAATAATAAGCAGATACCAGTTTTAAGGATGACATTTCATGCAGCCAATGTGACATTTACATTCCTTATCATTCATCTCATTTGCTCCATGCATGGATGGATCAATTTCCAATGATTTAGAATTAATACTTTTTTTGTCATCAATACATGGTTTGGCTCTTTTTTCTGATGAATTCATCCAAACAATTTCTAATGTATTAAACCAATCTATAAACCTCATGGAACACATGACTGACAGCTACACATTTTCATAATTGGTTTTCACACAATAAGATTGTTTGGCAAGTTTTTTTGTTTCGTTTCCTCAAATATTACATTTGAATCATTATCCTTAATGACACAGTTTTTCCAGTGGAAAAAATATATAATGATATCCGGTTAAATCTATGACTGTAACAATCAAATTACTGAGTAAAAAAATATTATGACACATAGCAAGAGAGCTAACTGCATCTTTTGTTTATGGTAAAAATTTTTTACTATAGACCTAGCTCTGGGAAAACAGGGCTTAATGCAAGTGTGCAAAGTATTGTCACAGATAACCCTGTGCAGTCTGCACAGGCTAATCAGGGACCACACCTTCTGCATTTATTGTATTTGTTGTTTGCAGAAAGTCTCTACTTAGAAAACATCCAGTTTAGGTGGAAAGTGTCGTCCCATATTAGCCTGTGCAGACTGTACAGACTAATCTGAGAGGACACTTTTTGCATGTGCACTACGCCCAGTTGTCCCAGATTATGTGTCATATGTAAAATTTCAATAAATTCCTAAATAAACAAACTCATAACAAACAAAAACTCAGCAGCAGTTTCCGCCATTAAAGATGCGTCAGACAAACTAAGGGAAGTAACTGCGATAGCCCTACAGTACCTGATACAGGCGGAGTTCTGTCCTGTAGATGTCGTCAATTAAATCTTTCTCAAAACTGCCAGAAGAACGGCTACTATTTCGACGAGACATTCGTCCTTCTGATTTAATCCATGTTACTTCTAGCGGTGTCCACAAAATATCCATAATATAGTACCAGTGATCATGGCTTCCCCTTGTTGCTATCCTTCATTTATCACTACTTCACATTTTATGTAAAATATTCATGCTTATTATCATAACTGTTAAGTATTGTGACTATTCTTTCATTTTCACTTCCTGTACGAAAACAAACCAAGCACATGAGACTAAAGTACTTGCAGTTGTGGGCTAGCCTGCTACGTACACAAACTGTTCACAACATATCCCAACTGTTGCCACCGATATCATTCCGATCTTTTTTGCTAATATACTCATATTTTAAAACATTTTCAACCTACATCTGAGATGCAATTAGTCTAATTATGTTCTGGTTATGGTAGGTATGTATCCATTCATGACAAAAACTGTATCCTTTAATAATAATGTATCTGTTCAAAATGAATATAAAGTTTCCAATTATACAGTTATTTCTGTATACACATTAACAATAAAATACTGAATGTCATCAACATCCCTTTTTTGTGTTCAATATGGTATATGTTCAATTATATTAAACAGTAAATAATATTATCATACATGTTTGTGATATTAGAAACATGGAATATGACATAATTATACAGGCAAAGTATACTAATATCTAAATTAAATGCAAAAAATGAACTGTTTATGTCACTAAGAGAGCACAAATTCAACACTTGATATGATAAAACATATTTAATATGTTTAACAAGAAGAACTCATGTTGTACACCAATTTATCACAATGATTTAAGTAAATTTTCTTAAATAAATTATTTTCAACACTTGTCACATTCAATGAAGAATTTATACTTAAAAAATAAACTTTCTTATCCAAAACAGACTATTCAGAATTAATTTAAATACTTTCAATCCTGTTATGTTTCGCTTGACCTAAACATTTATCATGTCTTGTCTATTATCTGTTTACAAGCCATATTGCAGCAATAAAATCAACATTGGGCCCACAGATTTTTGTTTACATTACTGTAACTAAATAACTGCTATGTAAATGACTACAATAAAACTTAAACACTTTGTTTCCTTAGAAAATACTAATGTTATTTCAAAGTTGTAATGAGTCTAATGTATCATAACAACATAATTATTCATATGTATCTGTCACAATTTATTGCTTATAGATGGAAACAAGTTTTGGTTAAGCTTAACACTTAAATTGTTTAAATAAAATACACTGTCACAAATAGCATCATGGCCTAACCTGACCGAAAGCTGTTTTACTACACAATTTATTTTAGCTTGAGCAATTATGAATTAAATACCTGTACCATGACCAAAGTATTTTTCACGACCTTACAAAATAACGGGAGTTGAACTTTAAACCTGTATACTTTATTTGCACAATTTTTCATTATGAAATATTACATAAGAGCATACATCACACTTGCAACTGTATACAATAGTAGATCAAAGATAGGCTATAATACATGTACTTATGAACTGAGCTGAATTGGCAAACATATCAATGTTACCAATAATTATTATCATTATTATTATGACGAATCTGAGCAAAACCCTTGAACCCAAATTACAGGTGTATTGGTTTTGATCCCCCAAAAAGTACACATTTGTGTTCCTTTTGAAACATCTTTATGGCAGATATTGATATAGTCACCCTTTTGAATTCACTTAGTATGGTGTCTGACACTCAAAAGTGTTTTCTCATATAATATGGATGCACATATTTGTTAGCAATGTAAAATAAGTTACCATAGCAATGGTATTGTAGCACTGATAAGATATTCTTTTTTTAATATTAACTTCATATACTCCTAAAGAAAACTTTCTAGACACCAGTGTGGATATGCTGCACAGAGTTAACTCCCATTGTCTCTGAACTGTATAGTAATCATTTGCTACAAACATAAATGTAAAAATCCATGTCACAAAATTACACAAGAATATTACTAAACATTAACTCAACGAAATGATCATGCATCACTGAAATGAAACCGATCTATGAAAATATTATAAAATTCACTACATGAAAATTACTATGAATTATTTATACAGTCAATAATACCTGGCTTTATTTAAAAGTGTGTGCATAATAAATTAAATATCTGTCATAACCAGTACATAACAAATGTTATCAAACAACAAATAAAATGGAATTTACAAAAATAATAATACAATTAATATTGTATAATTAGTAAAAATGTAACAAGAGGGCCTGAAAGGCCCAAAGTCGCTCACCTGAGATTACAAGATATTATTGAGACAAATCTCCTGACCAAGTTTCATGAAGATCGGAAAATAAATGTGGCCTCAAGAGTGTTAACAAGGTTTTACTATAGCCATATAAGGAAAAATGCCCCGCCCCCTGGTGGCCATGTTTTTCAACCAACCAGCATCATTTTCTAACTCATCCAAGATATTATTTGGATGAATCTTCTGACCAAGTTTCATGAAGATCGGACAATAAATGTGGCCTCTAGAGAGTTAACAAGATTTTACTATAGCCATATATAGCCATAAAGAAAAATGCCCGCCCCTTGGCATCCATGTTTTTCAAGCAAACGTTACCATTTTCGAACTCATCCAAGATATCATTGAAACCAATCTTCTGACCAAATTTCATGAAGATTGGACAATAAATGTGGCCTCTAGAGTTTTAACAAGGCTTTACTATAGCCATATAAGGAAAAATGCCCCGCCCCCTGGCGGCCATGTTTTTCAACCAACCGGCATCATTTTCGAACTCGTCCAAGATATTATTGGGATGAATCTTCTGACCAAGTTTCATGAAGATCGGACAATAAATGTGGCCTCTAGAGAGTTAACAAGATTTTACTATAGCCATATATAGCCATATACGGAAAAATGCTCCGCCCCTTGGCAGCCATGTTTTTCAAGCAAACGTAACCATATTCTAACTCATCCAAGATATCATTTAGACCAATCATCTGACTACATTTTATGAAGATTGGACAATAAATGTGGCCTCTAGAGTATAAACAAGGTTTTACTATAGCCATATATATGGAAAAATGCCCCGCCCCCTGGCAGCCATGTTTTTCAACCAACCGGCATCATTTTCGATCTCTTCCAAGATATTATTGGGATGAATCTTCTGACCAAGTTTCACGAAGATCGGACAATAAATGTGGCCTCTGGAGAGTTAGCAAGATTTTACTATAGCCATTTATAGCCATATAAGGAAAAATGCCCGGCCCCTTGGCAGCCATGTTTTTCAAGCAAACGTTACCATTTTCTAACTCATCCAAGATATCATTGAGACCAATCTTCTGACCAAATTTCATGAAGATCTGAAAATAAATTTGGCCTCTAGAGTGTTAAGAAGGTTTTACAATAACCATATAAGGAAAAATGCCCCGCCCCCTGGGGGCCATGTTTTTCAACCAACCGGCATCACTTTGGAACTCGTCCAAGATATCATTGGGATGAATCTTCTGACCAAGTTTCATGAAGATCGGAAAATAAATGTGGCCTCTACAGAGTTAACAATATTTGACTATAGCCATAAATAGCCATATAAGGAAAAATGCCCCGCCCCTTGGCAGCCATGTTTTTCTAGCAAACGTTACCATTTTCGAACTCATCCAAGATATCATTGAGACCAATCTCCTGACCAAATTTCATGAAGATTGGACAATAAATGTGGCGTCTAGAGAGTAAACCAGATTTTACTATACACTGTAACTCCAATATAGTGCGTCCAATATAACGCGGGGGGTGCTTGGATCCCGTTTTTTCTCCAACCTTCCATTTCTGATTCAAATCCATGTTATGCAACTACTTTTATTTTCAGAAAATTCAAAGAAGCCGGCGATCACAGCTTGATTGCTTTATCCGTTAGTTTAACTGATTTTAATCGATTAGAGGTTAAACGACAATCGACAGCTAATTGGTGTTAATCTGTTGTGTAATGTCAATAAAGGTGTGAAAACTCACGAGTCCGTGTTTATTACATGTATTCCCTATCAGAGCGGTTCGGTGCGCTGATTTCAATAAGGTAAGTGCAAGCGTAATAATTATCAAATTAAAGTTATTTAAAACGATTACCTGTTTATGTTTTATATTTATCGTGTATTGTATTTCATTGTATAAACTATGGCTGTGTAAGTGTGTTATCGTTTATTATATGCTATACAAGCTTGATACATAAAAAGATATTTGTGTATGTTTAATGTTTCAGTACATATACGAAAAGTAAATTAAAAAATCCTGAAGATTTATTTACATGCTAACGCATTGTAATTGTTAACAGAGATTCACTTAAATTTTTGCCCGTTATCAGAAAGTCCACGGAAAGCAAGTTTTTGACATGCTGCGTATGACGCAATAAAACATTACTTTGTACATGTATTGTATTGCATTCAATCTAAATTTAAATTCTCTTGTCCAATGAAAGCTGTGTCCCACAATGCACTGTACTATTTTTCTGAAAAATGGCGTAGGCATATGAATTTGTTTACGAAATTTGTAAACATATTTCTTGTAATAAATGTTTAACATTATTTTTTTCGTAAGTGATGTTGTAATTATATTGGATTATTGGACAAATGTGCACATTAGAAAAGCGGGATATATACTGTTATCGTTCGATTCGATTTATATGCATGTATTTGCGGATGACAACACAGCATGACAATATAAATAAATAAGCTCAAAACTTATAACGCTGTCCGTTTATAACGCTGTTGCGTGGCTTGGACCCCGTCATCCGCGTTATATTGGAGTTACTGTGTAGCCATATATAGCCATATAAGGAAAAATGCCCCGCCCCTTGGCAACCATGTTTTTCAAGCAAACGTTACCATTTTCGAACTCATCCAAGATATCATTGAGACCAATCTTCTGACCAAATTTCATGAAGATTTGACAATAAATGTGAGAGTGAACAAGGCAAATGTTGACGTCGCACAACGGACAACGCACGACGGCATACATGCCATACGTCCCGATCTCGGCGGGACAGTCCCGCTTTTGGGCCCTTTGTCCCGCCGTCCCGCCATGAGACGATTTGTCCCGACATTCGTAAAAAACGATGTAAGGTCTATAGGTTCCCAATAAAATTCGCTATTCAAGCTCTGTTTCGCTAACACTTACCACCGCTAATCCCTTTATTGCCCCCAATTAACAATCCGATTCTACTTATCGTGTGTACCAGTGTTGTTTATGACACCTTATCAGCGATTTATCGGCTAATTATTGATTTCATCAGGCATTCACACCATGGTGGTCTTCAAGATAGTGGTCGCTTATTGCTATCGATAGTTGTTTTATAATGAAATTAATGTTGAAAATGTGTTTATTTTTGTATTTGTTTGAAACGGTTTACAAAACAATTGTTTTGTAAAATTAACTCTACGTCATTAATGAGTCTTTTACATTCAATGTTTAGTTCCAATATAGCGGGATAATCCGAATGTGCAATATACCAAAATCGCAACAAACAGTCCAATAAGTGATACCCATCCTGTCTTGTGTAATTGGGTGTAATTGTAATAAAAAAAAACGAGGTGCTATGCATGACAGTTTGACCCTACTCCAATTAAGCTAAAAACAACGAGGTGCTATGCATGACAGTTTGACCCTACTCCAATTAAGCCGCGACAATTTACAAGTAACAAACTGCACATGGATACATGCTTAAAAAAACATCGCAACAAACAGTAGAAGTGGTACCCATCTTGTCTTGTGTTATCGTAATAAAAACAACGTGTTGTTATTCATGACAGTTTGACACTACCCCAATACAGCGCCTGACAATTCACAATTCTGTTTAATCTGTGTATATAAGAAGAAAACAAAATATGATTATTAACATTAGAGAACATTCCCGCAACTCTCTTCACTTGCGTTTGCAGCGCTGTCAATCCCGCATTCAAACGCCGATCCAGAACGCTGTTTCAGCGCAATAAAAAAAAATCCAGAAAGAAGAAAGAGAAAATCAGGGCCATAAAACGATTGAGGCGTTGTTGCGAGTTAAAATGAACACAAAGACGGTTTGCTTTCACCAAAACCCTACCTCGGAAATGTGTACGGCCGCGCATTCCGTGTGTAACTGATGTAACTGTTCGGTAGATAGTGTACTGTAACCCGTACTTTCAGTCAACTGGATAGCCTCCCCTGCGTTAATGTTTGCCATTGAAATTAATATAATGAGTATTGTTGTCGTAATGTTCTACATTTTGTACTCTTAAAAAGATGAATATTATCTTCGTTGTTTACTATTGTCTTATTTAATAAAGCTGTTATTGTTATGTTTTAGATTTCATGCTTCATATCAGATGTTTTACGTCTTGAATAAAAGTATCAAGGGTTTTTGTTAGTACTATACTGACTATAGTAAAGGTGGAAAAATAGATCGTTTTAGGTGTCCTGCTTTTTGGTCAAATGTCCCGACAATTTTTTATGGAATGTCCCGCTTTGGACCTAAAAAATTATGGCATGTATGCACGACGGACAAAAGGCGATCACAAAAGCTCACCATGAGCACGTTGTGCTCAGGTGAGCTAAAAATGCACATTCAAGCTGAACCTTTCCGTAAAAAATATTTCAATTATTTAATTATTTACAAACTGAAAATACCTATTTGAAAAGAACTAAAATATTAATTTATCTTCATAAAAGGAATCCAAGAAACTATCCTATTTAACAAAACTTATTTCCATACCACAGAATTTATCACAACTAGACCATCCCAATATTGCAGTCTCTGCACGAATCAATTCTAGGACAAAATCTTCCGAGCAATAAACTAAAACAGTCTGAACAAGAATATTCCTAACACCACGTGAAATCAGATATGTCCTTCCGCTTTACGTCTTAATTATTCTGTTCTGTCCTCGTATGCATAGATTCCCAAAGATTCATTCATTTCATCATTTTCCAAGCATTTCCCAGCAACCATGTGACTGTCTTTCTCCTCGACAACAATTTGTCTTTTTCAAAAAAGTCTAATTATGAGGCATGAAAGTTATCAAATAGACATGTCACCCACAATTATTTTCTAGCTATCATATTTTTTTTGTAACAGGAATAGCATGGGCTTGACTGCTTAAAGAGCCTCAATTTACTGTAAAATATAATCCTAAAGTAAGCCCTGCCTGAACTCGATATACCAGCCATATTCCAGGAAACTGCAACCATAATCAGCGTGTCATTTGCCGTGGAGAGCTTGTTGAATACTAAGCATCTAAATGTCTGAATTTAGAGCATTAAAAAGGCGATGCCACTCAGTTGAAAATGGTAGTCATATTTCTTCATGTTCAGCACATTTTTGAGAACTTAATTATTTAGTCACTATAACTTATTACAAAAATATCAATGTTCATTTAGCAAATTAAACTGACTAAAAGTCAAATTTGTGAAAGTGCTTTACATTTCAATGAAACAATACACAAATTGTCTCAAATTTAACCTGTGAACTGCTTTGAAATAAAATAAAAATACTGCATCAACAATGCCAACCTCTATAATAACTATAAGATTGTTTGGTAGATTTTATGTTAAAAACAATAATACATATGTTTTTCAACAATTTGAATATTATGAATACAATAAAACATGTTCACAGGCATGGAATACATGAAATAAGTTTTCACTACACTAAAATTATTGTATTCACTAGAATTTTAACTGTGCCACAACCAAATGCTTTTTAACACATCACTTTATTCCAGTATTTTTAGGTATTGCATATTTAATTCTTGCTACTTCACCTGTATGAATATATCAATATGAACTTTCTTATTCCCCCTGGATTTTCATTGACCCTAATTGCAAATATAATGTAAACCAGACATTTTGTATGAACACCTGGAATAAAGAATCAGGCCAATATCATGAGTGCTGGATGGAAAATCATATTGCTCAGAAAAAATAGATTACCAAAGGAAACAATTGCACTTGTGTGGTTTCATGATTTCCAGGCCAAACAATGTTTCAGAGAGAAAAGAAAAGCACCAGAGCTTGAAAAATAGATGCCATGAAATGTACCAATCCAGACACCTGTTCATTGTTTTCAGAAACTCAAAGAACAGGGCACACCCAATCATTTAATATAAGTATACAGACAATATATACTGACTGATACGGAAAGCAAGTTATTAATAATAATATCATGTAAAGAGACATTCAGAGTTAGAACATAATCTTATTGATTATACGATTTCAAGCAAAACAAATACAGAATTATTTAACGCATTCCAATAATTGAGATAAAGCACAACAGGTTTACTTAATTATAGTGTTTTCGTTAAATAACTATGTTTCACCATATTAAATAGTATGTACAAAACCTTTTTCATACAATGTCCCTGAGGTCTGCCAAATAAAGATACAAGTGATAATAACATCAAGCAAGAAAAAATACATTTTAATGAATACATCAAAGTTCAAATATTTTATTGATGAGACAGAGAAATATATATATATATATATATATATATATATATATATATATATAGTTGGTAGCATATGTTTTCTCAATTTCGTACGGACTATATATGCAAATGTATGGAGCTGCATCGAAACATGTTTATGTTGAAATAACCAATTACATCATATTGTATTTGCGTACACTTTTTAACAATTAATATCCCCAGCTTATTGTCCTCACTTCATCCCCCACCCACAGAAACCTGTCATAACATATGCACTTAAATATTAAAATGACTATAGTAGTATAATGCTTCCTTTCGTATTTTCATCACCAAAGGCACAATTTTACATTTGCTTCATCCATGAACAAACAGTCCCCAATCCATCATGTACACACAATTCTTTTTAAACATACATCCTTTTTTCAAATTCTCACAGCAGGATCCCACAATTCAATGTAAGTTTCATTCAATGCCCTGTCTCATTACATATGATAAATAGAACACTTGATTCTATAATGCATATACAAATCTTAACCCAATCAGTTTTTAGGCAGAAATAATTACTTTATATTTATCTAACACACTCATCTTTACAGCCTTTTTACATACACACTTGTATTCCAATTTTATTCATGTTTTTCTACAATATCTTTCTAAAATACATGGGTGCTATTTTGATTGCAAGGCCATGGGAAAAAGTTGTTCTGTTACCTGTTATATAAAGCAATACACATACGTTATACCTTAAGGCAACAGTACACACTTTATCTATCATAAATTACCTTTACATATATTATCAGTTAATGGCTTTATTTTTTTATCCTTTCAACAATTTTATGTGCAATTATGGTTTAAAGTTGGACTTCAAAGCAGCAATCTATTACAACAGCAAAATAAAGTAAATTCAGATATAAAAACAAAATCCTAATAAAATATTGGGACAACTCAAAGCCATCATGCTTGTGTACATCATGCTTATTGCTCAAGCAAATGTGGCCATCATCATAAAGATATTTGATGTTTTATAGCCATTGATTAGCAAGTGTGATTGAGAAAATATTCATTTCCATTTTTAATGGTAATTATGTCCCAAGTTTCCATTCTTACCCTTAATAAAACATCAGCATCATTAAAACACACCAACAAACTCCACTCATGTGCATAATTCTAAGACCCAGGGGAAAATTAAACATGCAAATCACTCTATGCTGCCTATTTTGGAATACAAGAAGTAAGAAAGAAGTTCAATGATGCTGATCATCAACAGTGCATGAAAAAAAACACATATTTAATCTGCCTTGAACACCCATAGAGTATCAATTTCAGTTAGTCCAAATATTCAAAACAGTGTCATCTACTACTTCATTCAAAATGTCTCATGCAAAAAAGTGATGTCAAAAGACTTTAAATCGCCACCAAGATTTTAAAGAAAATTGTAAATCCTAAGTAAACCTTAATAAACATAGAGTACAAAAGCAGGGAAAACAAATTTTGTCTAGTGTTCTATTTATTTTTCCAAGATGATTGAAACTGATCTGGCTTTGAAGTCCTTTCAAAGGTCTTTGGACAGATTTAAAACATTAAACAACTGCAGTTCCAAAGTGTAAGGTTAAAAACGTGTACCAAAAATTTCAAAGGTTTCAAATTTAGACCAATATCACAATGAACAGAGCACCAAAATTCTACAAGTACTGTATAATCCTCCAATACAACACCTGTATACCACTAACTCTTTCAGTGCGGGAACCGAATTTTGAAGGCCTTTGCAAACAGTTTGGATCCAGATGAGACGCCACAGAACGTGGCGTCTCATCTGGATCCAAACTGTTTGCTATTCTGATAGTATTCTTTGAAAAAAATTCGAAGAAAATGCTAATTTTAGAAATTCAGCAGACGACATTTTAGCAGACGACAAATTACCCAGCATGCAAAGGGCTAATGATGAATCATTGACTTGTTTTTGTTTTTGAAGGCCTTACAAAAGAGACCTGGAGTGAAGTAATTTCCTTGATTTTGTCCAGATCAAAGAGGCAGAGTTATACTTGAATTACAAGAGTTAAATTACCAGGGTAACAATCTGTAAGTTCTGCTACAGAGTTACTGTGGTCATTAGCCTTGATGTAACCTTGTAAACTCTTTTGGAACAACAATAAGTTATTCTTAAATTGTTATGAATGCAATAGTTCTCGAGAATTCAGAAAAAAAATACAGCACATAGCGATGCTTTTGTCATCACAAACACCAAATAATTAATTTATTATACCAATCAATTTGACTTATGAACAACCTTTTACTGTGTATGTACCTTAACTACATTTTATTTATTTTACAAACCTATTTATCTTAAACACAACTTTATACTGTTTGCATACATCTATGCGCAAGCTAGCAAACATTATATGGTTCAAAATCATATCATATTGACTATAACATAATTCCAGAATCAGAATATTGAAGAACAAGTTAAAAACTTCACATTTGAAAGTCAAATTCAGTGAAATCATACAAGTTCAGAAAATAAAGTAGCAAATTATATTCAATAAGTATGCAAGCGTCATTTCAGTGCACTCAGTAATGTCTGTCTTTACTAAGGATTCACACACATTTATATGTTGTGATAATATTGTCTCATCCTAACTGGCAGTTTGGAGAAAACTTAAGTTGCTCCAGATTTGATATGTAAATTTATTTCTGTTTTGTGAAATTTAAATTTCAATGTGTTTTATCTGCAAATGTAAAGTATGAAGTAGTGACCTGAGTTACTCTCACAGATACATATAAATAACATACATGGCTGATTCTATCCATCGCTGATCTTAATCTTGATGGAGCTTTTATACCAGCACTCACTTGGTCTTGCATATATAAGCATATCAAATTAATCAGTCCAAAGATCACAAATGTGAACAATTTAATTTACTTGCAGACTTAGTTACAGTGTTTCATATCAATATGTTTATATGGGGTATATTTACTTCTTAGTGCATCATATTCAGGGTAGTCATTAAACAGCCCGGGTTTATCAACCTGTATAATTTTGACACATCTTTTGTTATCAGTAAAGCCACTCATCTGACCATGCCATATGACAACAAAGTACCTAAGCCTGAACTTAAGTCTCAACTTAAGATTTTTATGCTAGTATCAGTTAATAACAGAAACCGTTTGTGACAATCATAATTGAATCGACATTTCTTCATTCAAATGCAAACAAATAACAATTTTTGTTTGCATACATCATTAAATTTAATCACATCAACTGGGAGTCTAATGGAAAACATGTAGCACATCAAAGTCAACCATACAAAATCCATATCATGACACAAAAATGTCAAACATATTATCATTAAAAGACATCTGCACATGACAATTTATACAAAAAGGAAGACAACCCATGCAACAAGATTTATCTCCCTTACCCGAAACTCTCCCAAGTAGAGGCTGCAAAGCTCCTCATTTCCTATGACGTCTGCCTTGCCAGTTTCCTGCATTAGGCGGTCAAAGCTGTACTCGGTTCCCTGCATCCAAGACAGAAACTCCTCCAGGGCACCGGTAAACTGTTCCAGAGACTGCAGGCTCTTGTCTGCAGCCTTTATGTTGCTTGCAAGTCTGTGGGAAGTGTAAATAATACTGAGTCTGGCACTAGGAAAACAGGGCTTCATACATATGCGTAGTGTAGTCCCAGATAAGCCTGTTCAGAATGCACAGGCTAATGAGGAACAAACCTTTTCCGAATTAATGGTATGTTTCATTTAAAGAAACTCTCTGCTTAGAAAAAATACAGTTGAGGTGGAAAATGTTTTTCATGATTAGCCTGCGCAGACTGCACTGGCTAATCTCGGACAATACTTTAGGCAGATGCATTAAGCCCCATTTTCCCAGAGCACAACTTTACTTGTTGAGTATGATAATCTGAATTTGCCGCAAATTATATCAGCTTTTCAGATATATTTAAGAGGTAAAGTAACCTAGTCACACTCTTTCAGGGTAATAATTATGGTTAAATGATGAAACAGACTATAGGCTGAATAAGACTTAACCTTTAAATGCTGGGTTTAATCTAACCCTAACGAGAAATGGCGCGGCAGAAGCCGACGCGTATCCCCACGCCGCATGTTTGACCCAGGGGCGCACCCGGGGTTGGTAATGGGGCCATGCATAGTTGAGATTGACCGTATTGTCATAAGAGAAGTTCAGTATCAATTAGAAGTGAATCGTTGTAGAAATGACAAAATTTTAGTAAAAGGCAATTTTGGGTGGGCGTGGCCTATGTGGGCGGGGCGCCCCAGGGTTGGTAATGGGGCCATACATAGTTGAAATTGACCGTATGGTCATAAGAGAGGTTCAGTATCAATTAGAAGTGAATCGGTGTAGAAATAAAGAAATTATAGTAAAAGGCAATTTTGGGTGGGCGTGGCCTATGTGGGCGGGCGTGGCCTATGTGGGCGGGCGCCCCAGGGTTGGTAATGAGGCCATACATAGTTGAGATTGACCGTATGGTCATAAGAGAGGTTCAGTATCAATTTGAAGTAAATGGGTGTAGAAATGAAGAAATTATAGTAAAAGGCAATTTTGGGTGGGCGTGGCCTATGTGGGCGGGGCACCCCAGGGTTGGTAATGGGGCAATGCATAGTTGAGATTATCTTTCATGTCATAAGAGAGGTTCAGTATCAATTTGAAGTGAATCCGTGTAGAAATGAAGAAATTAAAGTTAAAGGCAATTTTGGGTGGGCACGGCCTATTTGGGTGGGGGGCCCCAGGGTTGATAATGGGGCCATGCATAGCTGAGATTGACCATATTGTCATAAGAGAAGTTCAGTATCAATTTGAAGTGAATTGGTGTAGAAATGAAGAAATTATAGTAAAATGCAATTTTGGGTGGGCGTGGCCTATGTGGATGGTGCGCCCCAGGGTTGGTAATGGGGCCATGCATAGTTTAGATTGACCGTATTGTCATTAGAGAGGTTCAGTATCAATTTGAAGACAATCTGTGCAGAAACGAAGAAATTATAGTAAAATAACCTTAAAAAATGAGTAAAAATCTCTGCCCAGGGGGACACCCCAACCCCCATAACTTTTGACCCAGGGGTCAGATCAAAATTCCAAATAGTGCAGGGTCGCTCATATGCTCATAGCTACCATGTGTGTAAGTTTCAAGGTTCTAGTGCTAATAGTGTAAGAGGAGATAGTGGCCAGGACGGACAGACAGACGGACAGACAGACGGCGGAGATAACCACAATATTCCCACGCTTTTCAAAAAGCGTGGGGATAATAAGCATACTGCACTCACTTGTTGAGCACAGCTGTCCACCTGTCAAATGTTTTCTGCACCTGGAGGTTGATGAGACTGGAGTCATCTGTGGGGTACCTCTCTATCAGCTGGTTAGCCAGCTCCTTCAACCGGTCTGCCCTCTGCTGCCAGTCAGACACTTCCACCTCCAGGGTCTGTGGGCGAATGACATAAACAACATTGAACAGGGGTTGTATGTGCAACAGATCTTATGACAACAAATGACATTACAACATTGTACAACGGTTGTATTTGCAAAAGGTCTATTAACAACCAACTAGATTACAATATTGTACAGGGATTGTATTCTCAAAGATCTAAATATATATTTCCTTATTGTGTCCTTAATTAAGGAAATGGTGCATTAAGAGCAATAGCCAAAATTATGGGGAGTTGATCTGTGTACAACGTGAAATGTCAACAAGACCACATTATTGAAACGCAGAGAGACAAAGACTTTTTTCGAGATCTAAACTTCAGGGCCATTACTGACACTCAGACCTTGTTTGGAAGATCTAAACTTCAGTGATGTTATTGACACTCAAAACTCCTTTGAAAGATCTTAACTCAAGAAATGTTTAAAATGTACAAAATTTAATCTTTAAGAAAAACTGAGAAGAGTATCAAATAACAACAATCAGAGCAACAAATAGTGTTATTTCACATGTTTAATATAAAATTGAAAGCTAATCAACAGGTTAACCATTTTAAGTGTAGGGAGTACAAATAAGTGTGTCCTCACAGGGACCATCATTCTGGAAGCTGTGTTCACATGCACACACAAAAGGAAAGTTGGTATGTAACTGGCTGACACAAATAATCAAATATTCAACAATCAATTAGTTATACAAATGAAATTTTCCAGAGTTTGTTTGGTTCTTTATTAGCTGTATGCTATATTTTTCAAACATTAAATGTAACATGAAATATTTTGTTAAATATCAGAATAACTAATGGCTTGTAACTTAAAGAGAAGTTCTCTAGAAGACATGTTTTGCTTGGTACTTTTATAGCTATGTGCAATGTGATATAAATTTTCACAAGAAACAACAAGTGTTTGTATGAACAAATTAATAAGTAATGGCATTTAACTTACATCATCTATAAAATGAAGAACATGTAAAGAAAAAATGGCTACAATTAAAATACTGTTGAGCAGGCATTACCCAACTATGTGGCTTGAATTCAAATGTTTGATCTCCTTCAAATACTTTGGCTTATGCTATCATAATTATACAAATTACAGGCATAAAACATTCTGCTTAGAGTCTTGAGCCAAGACAGAAATCAAGAATTTTAATTTACTGCACAAACTGAAGGAGTTCTTTGCATTGGAAGTAGCCTAATTAATAAATTTTATGCTTTACAAGCTGTTTCTTTGAATGAAAAAACCTAATATTTTATTTAGCATAGAAGTATAAATATATGTCTGCAAATCCAATATGACATATAGTTTATTACACATCTGCATGCTTTTGGTATGTAGATTTATACTACCAGAAGGATATATCTGGGACAAATCATTGGACAAATGAAAGCTAAATTAACATAACCAATGCGCTCAAATTGATCACATTATTATGTTTAATTGACCTTGTTTTCAAACATTTTTCACACATTCATTGCAGCTGCACCAATGTTATTTTAGTAAACTACTCTGGTCTGCTGAACTTTATTCCAGTCCAAAAATAAGAACAGAGTAACATGAAAGTGAAAGCAGCAAAAGAAACCAATATTAATTGACAGAGATCTACAATACATGACATCCATGCATGAAGGTCAGTGTCAGATAACTATTGAGAAAAAACACTGAAGTACAAGTTTAAAGATAACATCACACAAACAAGAGCACCGCATAGCATGTGCCAACCCTCCGCTGCGGGTGCAGTTTTGAATAAATGAAAGCTTGTCTGAATTTAATTAAAAAAAAATATTTTTTAGAGGTCACAGTGACCTTGACCTTTGACCTAGTGACCCAAAAAATGGATGTGGCATGTAGAACTCATCAAGGTGCATCTACATTTGAAGGTTCAAAGTTGTAGGTGGAAGCACTTTGATTTTACAGCCAAGCTGGCTATGACAATACCTCGGGTTTTCTCTGAAAAAAGCTGAGCTAAAAACACCTTGAATTGTTTGTATGTTTAAGCCTCATGACGTTCAAATTTGGGGGCATGTTCAACGAATTAAGGGCTGTGTCAGACTGATATAGTTACAGAAAAACGCCTCACCTTATTTTGTTTCTTAAGCCTTTGGGTGTTCAGATTTGCAGGCGTGTCCATTGCAAGCTCCCCTTCAACACTGGTCAGCCAGCAATCAAACTCTGCATGCATTTCCTCAAACTGCTGACACTGGGAGGCCATATTGTCCAGCTCCGACTGACGTTTCATCGCGCTTGACAATGCCTGGTCCCATTGATCCTGAAGCCTCTCGGCTGAAACATGGAGGTGTTAACCCTTTACCAATATGATACACACTTTGACAGTTTTGTAGTCGCACCTCAGAAAATCAAATTGAATTAAAGACCATTTTTTACTATATTTAAGTTTTAAAGGCTTTTTTGCCAGCAAACTGCATAAAACCTGACCAGATCGCAATGGCAGGCTTCTCTGACTTTAAACTGGTTGCATATCGCCATTTTCCCTTTGCTTCTGAGTGGGAAGGGTTAATGTGTTTTTTGCCAAATTAAGCGTTTCAACGGCCTATTTGCTTCCATAACATGTAAGTTATACCATTTAAATTGTTGTTTGGTTGTTTCTTTTCATCATTAAAAGTTTATCTGTTATACTGAGGTGTTCAGTAAACATACACACCATATCCTTGGATAATTTCTGGTTTGCTAATTCTAAACTCACAAATATAATATATGCCAGTTAATCAAAACTTTTCTGCTTGAATCAGAGAAGGCAGGCAAAATGACAGTATAAATAATTGTATTACCAATAAAAAGTTGACCACAGAAGTTATGTAGCTAGGCCAGGAATCAAACCTGCAATACTTTGAAAAGTAGTCTATCGCTGTACCATAAGAACGTGTGATACTTTGAAAAGTAGTTTATTGATGTACCAACAGAACGTGTGATACTTTGAAAAGTAGTCTATTGATGTACCAACAGAACGTGTGATACTTTGATAAGTAGTCTTTTGATGTACCAACAGAACGTGTGATACTTTGATAAGTAGTCTATCCCTGTACCAACAGAACCTGCGATACTTTAATAAGTAGTCTATTGCTGTACCAACAGAACCTGCGATACTTTAATAAGTAGTCTATTGCTGTACCAACAGAACCTGCGATACTTTTATAAAAAGTATATCCCTGTACCAAAAGAACCTGCGATACTTTGATAAGAAGTCTAACGCTGTACCAACAGAACCTGCGATACTTTGATAAGTAGTCTATCACTGTACCAACAGAACCTGCGATACTTTGATAAGTAGTCTATCCCTGTACCTAAAGCACCTGTGATACTTTAATAAGAAGTCTTACACTGTACCAACAGAACCTGCGATACTTTGATAAGAAGTCTAACGCTATATCAACAAAACCTGTGATACTTTGATAAGTAGTCCATCAATGTACCAACAGAACCTGCGATACTTTAATAAGTAGTCTATCACTGTACCAACAGAACCTGCAATACTTTGATAAGTAGTCTATTGCTGTACCAACAGAACCTGTGATACTTTGATAAGTAGTCTAACGCTGTACCAACAGAACCTGCGATACTTTGATAAGTAGTCTGTCGATGTACCAACAGAACCTGCGATACTTTGATAAGTAGTCCATCAATGTACCAACAGAACCTGCGATACTTTGATAAGTAGTCCATCAATGTACCAACAGAACCTGCGATACTTTGATAAGTAGTCCATCAATGTACCAACAGAACCTGCGATACTTTGATAAGTAGTCTAACGCTGTACCAACAGAACCTGCGATACTTTGATAAACAGTCTATCACTGTACCAACTGATCTAGCAAGCCTAGCTTTTTAATTGTTAGTATTATGATTTGATATAGCTTGACAACATTAACATGAACCTGTGAATTCTGTTTCCATAAATAACACACGTGAATTGTTTTCCTTTATTCATACTTTATTTCATTCTTTACCAGTTGAACCACATCATTAACTTCGTGGAATATTCTGTGCTCTACCGAAACCAATATATAACTAACTTATATACTTATGAAATAGTGTATTTAAATTATTCCTGCAGAAAGGTTCAACGGTCAGTGTCCGTTTTGTGTTTGCAAGCTCTTCAGTGCCACTAAATATTACTCTAAAATTGTCAAACGATTGTTTCAATTCAGATTTTTAGTCAACATACCAATAATTGCTGAGGAAAGTTATACCACACTATTGCTTCAGACTTCTTGAGTCTAAATCTATTCTATTTCTGAAGCCATAAAATGGCACCCCAACTATGGGCCCAGATTGCTTGTCAATCAGTTTCCTATATACCAGTGAAGGTCTGTGCCTATTCTTACCCAATAATGCCAAACAAGAAACCAATGAACAGTTCCATTCATCACAGGAGGGTATACACCTATGAGCTTATATTTTTAATGTTGACATATGAAACCCTACAAGTGCTACATGCATTAAAAAACATGTAGCCGACCTTCTATTAGTGTTTTTTTTAAGCAATTCTTTTCTCAACAACGTACAACACTATGGTATCTCCAAAAGGTTTAACACACAGAATCCTATCGGTTATCAGACACCAGATATCCCATATGGCAACTGTATACAAAATCCAGTAAGGTACCTCAATACAGTTTCAAACATATTGGTATTTCAATCAAGAATTCTATAATACAAGAGGGCCATGATGTCCCTGAATCGCTCACCTGACTAACCAAATACAATCTTAACTCAGTTTTCATCAAGATAAACATTCTGACCAAATTTCATAAAGATTGGATGAAAACTGTGACCTCTATTGTCTACACAAGGTTTTTCTAATATTTGACCTATTGACCTAGTTTTTGATCCAAGGTGACCCAAATACAATCCCAACCCAGCTTTCATCAAGACAAACATTCTGACCAAATTTCATGAAGATTGGATAAAAACTGTGACCTCTATTGTCTACACAAGGTTTTTCTATTATTTGACCTAGTGACCTAGTTTTTGACCCCAGATGACCCAAATACAATCCCAATCCAGATTTCATCAAGATAAACATTCTGACCAAATTTCATAAAGATTGGATGAAAACTGCGACCTCTATTGTCTATACAAGGGTTTTCAATTATTTCACCTAGTGACCTAGTTTTTGACCTAGTTTTTGACCCCAGATGACCCAAATACAATCGCAACCCAGATTTCATCAAGATAAATATTCTGACCAATTTTCTTAAAGATTGGATGAAAACTGTGACCTCTAATGTCTGAACAAACAAATTGTTAACGGTTTTTCTATTATTTGACCTTATGACCTAGTTTTTGACCTCAGATGACCTTAATACAATCCCAACCCAGATTTCATCAAGATAAACATTCTGACAAAATTTCATAAAGATTGGATGAAAAGTGCGATTTCTATTGTCTAAACAAGGTTTTTCTATTATTTGACCTAGTTTTTGACCTAGTGACCTAGTTTTTGACCCCATATGACCCAAATACATTCCCAAGCCAGATTTTAGCAAGATAAACATTCTGACCAAATATCATAAAGATTGGATGAAAACTGCGACCTCTATTGTCTACACAAGGTTTACCTATTATTTGACCTAGTTTTTTACCTAGTGACTTAGTTTTTGACCCCAGATGACCCAAATACAATCCCAAACCAGATTTCAAAAAGATAAACATTCTGACCAAATTTCATAAACATTGGATGAAAACTGTGACCTCTACTGTCTACATAAACAAATTGTTCATGATTTTTCAATTATTTGACCTAGTGACCTAGTTTTTGACCCCAGATGACCCAAATAAAATACCAACCCAGATTTTATCAAGATAAGCATTCTGACCAAATTTCATAAAGATTGGATGAAAACTGCGACCTCTATTGTCTACACAAGGTTCTTCTATTATTTGACCTATTATGTGACCTAGTTTTCGACCTAGTGACCTAGTTTTTGACCCCAGATGACCCAAATACAATCCCACCCCAGATTTTATCAAGATAAACATTCTGACCAAATTTCATAAAGATTGGATGAAAACTGTGACCTCTACTGTCTACACAAACAAATTGTGGACGCACGCACACACTCACACACAACGGATGCCGGACAGGCGGACATCACATGGTCACATAAGCTCACCATGTCACTGCGTGACAGGAGAGCTAAAAAGGTCATTTTGATTAGTGTCAAGTTCTTTCTTTCTTCGATTGCTATTTATCGCATTCCAAAGCATTGCCTCATATGGCATCCCAATGCATGGCCTCATATGACAGCCCAATGAATTGCCCTATAATGCATCCAAACAGCATAACAATGGATTTATCCACATGGCAAACAGTATCCCAGTTCATAGCCCAATATGGCATCCCAATTCATAGCCCCATATGACATGCCAATTCATAGCCCCATATGGCATGAAAAATTCATAGCCCCATATGGCATCCCAATTCATAGCCCCATATGGCATCCCCATCAATAGCCCCATATGGCATCCCAATTCATAGCCCCATATGGCATCCCAATTCATAGCCCCATATGGCATCCCAATTCATAGCCCCATATGGCATCCCAATCCATAGCCCCATATGGCATCCCCATCCATAGCCCAATATGGCATCCCAAAACATTATTCCCATCTCATCTCCCCTACCTTTCTCTGTGATGGTCTTCCTCTCTGCCTCACTGAGGGAGGGGTCTGTGATCTCTGCAGCAGACATCTGGATGTCCATCAGTCTCAACTTCCTGTCCTCCATCTCCCCTAGATAACCCTGCCACACAATCACATCTATCAGTCTAGAGATAAGTTGTTAGGATTTGTCAGAATTTATAATATCAGAATTTTTGTTAACCCTTTTCCACTAAGATGCACATTTTGACCTGCGTGCAGTCTTTTAGAAAATCCAGAAAAATTAAAGACTTTTCTTACTAGATAAGAGTTTTCAATGCTTTATGTCCAACCAAGATAATGATGAGCAGCAAAGAACATAAACCCTGAACAGACTGCAAGTTACTTGCATGCTATTCTGATTTCATCCTGGTTGAATATAGCCTTTTTACTTTGCGTCTGAGCAGGATAGGGTTTACAATTGTGTTTGAACTGATTTAAGTAAGTTTGCTTCCCCGTTCAGATTAATTGATTGTTTACACAATATATATTTAGGAAAACTTATGCATCACTTTAATCGCTAAGGCTACAATGCATGAATCATGCAGTCAACATTCTACAAATCCTTTGTCATTATAACTTTAATTTCGCTATAAGTATTAACATTAACCTATCTTTACACATGTTTTTGATAATTATGTTTGAGAATTCAGGATAAGAATTGAGTTTTGAAACTTTCTGGTATTTTAAATAATTGAGTTACACGGTGTTAAAGACACGGTTAATTATGCAATTTTCACATTATCTTTTGTTTTGCAGATTTATGTACATAATAAAAGCTTTTCTCTCACAATATTTTTTAAATATAGTTCTTTCAATTTGTTAGAATTGATAAACATTATTTTATGATGAATTATGACATTTTATCAATGGGAGAACACTGAGTTGTTTTCTTTGGTAACTGCAAGGGATGTAACTGTGATTTATTTCATATATGTGATATTAATGGCATAAGATATTAAATTCTTTGTTTAAAGAAAATTTAAAATAAAACAGGGGTTTATATGCATGGTTATGTTAACTGAATGCATGCAGGAGTGTTCTAAGGTATAATAGACTATATATCATGCAAAAAGTGCCTGATTATGAGTATAAGTTTTTGAAGTATTCTAAATAGGTGTTTATATACACCGACTCTGGGAAGGGCAGGTGTGAATGCACCTTTAACAGTGTCAGATGTTCAGCAATGTCCTTCAAGACAGCCCCAATTTCTTCAAGGTCATTTCCACTTAGTGATAGCAGAGTATTTTTGACCAAATTTTCCTGTAAGATAGTCTCACCCTTACCTGTACTGTCTACTTGTAAATGTGTGTGTGATTTATTGTTTTTAATTATAACTATAAAGACACAAAATATAAAAACATTTTAGTCATACCGCAGACAAGTTTACCCTATTTTTTTTGTATGATGTGCACTAACTGCCCGAGTTGAATAAACAGAAAAAACATGCATTTTGCATAAATATGCCTCATGCAATTTGAGGACAAATCAGCTTGCACAGTTGCACAGTCTGGCCAAGAGCAATCCTGTATGCTATAGTCATGCAAGGTTGCCGAGTCTCATTGACGGACAGCGTTGGTCTTAAACAAACTGTGTGACTGCGAAGGCTGGTTTGGAGCTATGCTGGCTGTATATTGGATAAGCCCCTTTTTCAAACTATTCAGCTTATTTGATGTGCACTAAGTCTTTCTTTTACTCTAAAAAATTATAATCACCATTGCTTATCTTACATTATATTATCTTGCATCCAATAAATAGAAAAAACAATTCTGAGCATGACTGAATGACTCACTAAGAAGTCATAATTATATTATCATGCATATTCATATAAAATCATATAAAAATGATGCACCCAATCAATGCTGAACACTTCAATGTACCTTCTGTTTGTTTGAGAGTTCCTCTATTTCCTCCATATCTCCCACTGTGACCCGCTGTGACTTCAGCATTCTTTCAAGGAGTTTCAGCCAATCACTCAACTCAGCCACTGATTGGTTGAAATCCGACCAATCAGGTTTGTCATCTGATATTAAGCTCATTTGGGCATGAATTGTGGCCTGAACTTTGGAGCCTTTTACTGAAATTACATGTAAATGCATGTGAATTGTAGTCGGTATTTAGAAAAACGTATTAGCTGCAAATGAAATGCATGGGAATTTAAGATCATATTTGGTTTAGTGTACAACAAGCTATTTTTTCATCCTTCTGCAATAGAAGAGCACCAAAATGAAGTCTAGTTGACAAAGACACGTTATCTTGACATCTTTTTACTGCAAGGTGTTACATGTGCATGTGCAAGACCATATATGTCTTACTGCACTATACATAATTATATAAAGGCCATATATCCTCAAAGACTTGATGTTACAAAAATAAACCATCTAATATGTTGTATAAACATTTCATGATCAAATAAAGAACCTTTTTCAAGTGAACATAAGGTTTGTGAAAAATGTGCATTGCTCTGGGGAAATTGGTCTAAATGCATGTGGGTAAAATGTTGTCCCAGATTCAATCTCTGTAGGCTAATAAGGGAGGACACTTTCCGCTTTAACTAGATTTTTTTGCTATGAGACTTCCTTTAAACCAAAAATACCATGTTGACGACACTGGTTTATCTCTGACTGATCTAGACATACATGCATTAAGCCCCATGTGGACGACACTTGATTATCTCTGACTGATCTAGACATACATGCATTAAGCCCCATGTGGACGACACTGGTTTATCTCTGACTGATCTAGACATACATGCATTAAGCCCCATGTGGACGACACTTGATTATCTCTGACTGATCTAGACATACATGCATTAAGCCCCATGTGGACGACACTTGATTATCTCTGACTGATCTAGACATACATGCATTAAGCCCCATGTGGACGACACTTGATTATCTCTGACTGATTTAGACATACATGCATTAAGCCCCATGTGGACGACACTGGTTTATCTCTGACTGATCTAGACATACATGCATTAAGCCCCATGTGGACGACACTGGTTTATCTCTGACTGATCTAGACATACATGCATTAAGCCCCATGTGGACGACACTGGTTTATCTCTGACTGATTTAGACATACATGCATTAAGCCCCATGTGGACGACACTGGTTTATCTCTGACTGATTTAGACATACATGCATTAAGCCCCATGTGGACGACACTGGTTTATCTCTGACTGATCTAGAGATACATGCAATAAGCCCCATGTGGACGACACTGGTTTATCTCTGACTGATCTAGACATACATGCAATAAGCCCCATTTTCCCAGAAGGAGGCTCAAATACAAATAATGGAAACAAACGGATGAAACACAAGCAATCAGATATAAACTCCTTCATTTTCAACAGAGGCAACAACTAACAAGTACCTTGGGTAAACACTTCATGAACAGACGAGTCCAGAGGGGTGGGCTCCATTCGCTCAGCGAGGTCCTTCACAATCAACCAATCAGAATTCAGCATGTCTAGTTTGTGCTGGACAGTTGGGGGCAACTGAGAAGTCTTGAAATCCCTCTGTAGGGCCACACCAGTCTGATTCAGGGAGTTGATATTGGCCTGTTTAGCTTTCACTGCATCTTGTGTTGTCTGAGAATTAGACAAAATAAAGATTTTTTTTTCAATGCCTTCCTCTGGTTTGTAAGGAAATATTGGTAATTGAAAGCGATATTTCATCCTTTCAAAGAGTGAAAAATAACGGCAAAAAATATTGATTCTGTTCACTGTTTTAATGTGAAATGAAGTCATCATGACATGATTTTTCAGGTGAAATTCTCCAGTTTTAAAGAATAAATACAGAAAGAACAGTATTAAAATTAAACAATTGTTTGCACAACTTGTGAAAATATTAAGTTCTCTGATCACTCATGAATTACAACTGATAATCTACTGACGCCAACAATTGACTTTAAAATCATATTCTGAAGTGTAAAAATGCTTGTTAGATGTTTTTAAAAAAATGCATGTTAAATAAAAATAAAGTTATTTACAAATCTGTATGTCACTTTAATTATTGCATAATCTTATGAAGTATCATGAAAAAGTTAAGCTAAACAAGAGATGGGTTCGTCCGAAACACAATGCCCCCTATTGCAACGCTTTGAAATAAAATTTCAATATATCATTTGGCAGGTTTAGAAATTATCTCCCTTTTATAGCTTATTACTTCCCTTGGATTGTATTTTTTCACACAGACAGACAAACAGACGGACTGACAGTTCAACTGCTATATGCCACCATACCGGGGGCATAAAAATCACACCTAATGCAATCCACACTAAAATAAGTTCCAATGACTAAAGAAACCCACCTGTGGATCCACTATGATTGAGTCCTGCTCATCCACACTGGTGGCTGACTGGGCGTGCCTCGCAGTGAGCACCTCCCGTGTGCCAATCACCCACTTCTGAAGGTCGTCCAAGCCCGAGAGGAACGCTCGCAGCTGCTGGAGATGTTTCTCTACACTGTGTATGGCATCTGGGATCTCATTCATCACCTTGACAACACAAATTGAATATGGGCAATGCTCTGGACAAACTTAGTTAAATGCATGTTTATAAAGTGTAGTCCAAGACTAGCCCATACAGTCCAACATTTCAGTCGCCTAGACTGGGTTTTGTTTGTAAGAGACTTCCTTTAAACTAAAAATGAAATTACAACAGAAAGTGTCGTCCCTGAATAGCCTGTGCTGACTCATCCGGGTTAGCCACTTAAAGCGCATCCAATAGGCCCTGTTTCCCAGAGCGAGGCTCATATATATTTTTTGGGAATTACAACATAAAATGTTGTGTGCAGTAGCTATTTATTTTCATTCAAAAAGTAAGTAATGAAATGTTTTTTGCAAGTTGTTTTATAAACTGTAAGAAAACTGCTTATAAAGTCTGATTATTTAAACGCACCTGCTCGCATCATGGCTGATTAAATAACAAATGAATGTAGTACATATTTTGGAATTATTTCATGATTTTGCAAAAATATATTCGTCTATTTACTATGATTCACACATACTTTGATTCACAGATTTTAACAGCATACAATTAATCACTAAGAATAACAGCTGCTGAATTCATTGATAACAAGAGCAGAAATTGAACGCCTATGTTGCCATACGCCCCTTACTCCAAGTTATCACAGCAGGTCTATTGACCAGCTGCATAGACACAGTTGCTTCTGCATTTTGTTTGTCAGCGATGGGTCATCCAAGAATTTCAAGTAACTGATTGGATTGCGCAATCAAGTAATTTTTTTACCACTGAAATATATACTAAAAACAGCAAATTAAATCCTTAATTAACAAGATGCCCCAATCGTTCAATTCCATTAATTTCTTTGAAGATAAACCTAGCAAAATTTGCTCTGACTATTGACAAAGTAATCCCACTTAAAAAGATATGAGCCACGCTTTTGTAAAATGGGGCTAATTGTGTAAACGTTAAGACCAGATTTAGGGAAGTCTATTGTTAGTGAGAATACAGTTTAGACAGAAAGTGTCCTCCCTGACTTGCCTGTGCGTACAGTATGGGCTAATCTGGGACGACACTTACGGACATGCATTAAGCCTACCTTCCTCCAGCGGTTGTTGAGATTATCAAGGTCCTTGTGTATGTTCTCCCTGTCCTCCGTGCTCATTCCTGCCTGTTGTACTAGGGTTGATCCGCTCCGGTTTACTGCCTCAACATTCTGCTTCTTCACAGCAATGTCATCCTCTCTGTCCTGAAAGTAGGTCAGCAGAAAAATTGAATATTAATTGAATATTAATTATTGTATCTTAATTCTTTCAGTGTTGGGACAATGCCACATGTTCACAAAACATTTACCCTTAATCTTCAATTGCATTTGACATAGATTTTCTTTTTTTGCACACCCTTGACAGCAGATTGTACAGGCATGATTTCCTCAAGGCAGTTTAGGCACTGACTTAGTAGCCATGACAAAACCTTTTCAAGTTAAGGCCACTAGCATCTAAAAATCCATCTGTAAAGTTTATTAAAATACTCAACCGGCCAGGTGATTGATTTTTCCCATGTTTGAAGTATTACTCCAAACCTTTGCCTCACCAATAAAAAGTGAAACAAGTTGCACAAAGAACAATATACTGTATGTACATTAAAATTACATTACATGCACAGTAAAATAATTGTAAATTTCTGCTGTGTGAAATGCACTTTTTTGTGGACAATGCTGCTTAAAATCTAATCAATTATTTACATATTTACACCTTGACATTTACCATTAGATAGATCTTTCTGTAAAGAATTGAAAATTGGTATTTTTTTGCAAGATATTTAATTTTTACAATGATGGTTCAATTATAATTACAAGAGAATAATTAATTACTCAACAGAGAAGCAAAAAGTTCCAAAAATTTTTTGACAATCAAGTGTCTTTCACTTCAAAAGTTCTTGCTCTTTATGATCAGAAATAATCTTTTTATATATGAAATAATGCAGAGGAGCAGATATAATGTAGGCCTTCTTGCCTTGAAGGAAGAGGGTAAGAGTGGTGCTGGAACAGTTCTTCAATGCCTGCTTAAGGCACTTACTGTGAAATCATTACTAATCGTCAGGTATTAATATGTGTGCATTTCGTCAGTCGATCGATCGACGAATTTAAGATCCTAACGAACAATAATGTCCCATGTTTGAACAAAATTATGACTGAATTACTGTAGGTATGAGGCATTAAAATCCAACATAATCCACGCATACATACTGCGTCTGTTTTGTAATCAAGATCAATCTGGTTTTGACACAAAGGGGTGTAGATTACACAGTGTACTTAACTGACATGTGACATTGCTGTAATACCAGTGTGCAGTACAGCTGTATCGAATGCGTTGACTTTGTTTATGTTGAATAGTAATCATTAGCGCTTATTGTTAACAACTTTATTACTCATTGTGTGTGTTGTGTTTTTCAGTGTTGTTACAGATTATACAACCACCACGCAGCGGATCCGGATCAATGATAAACAAAATTAAAATGACGATGTGTGATCAACACCTGACATTCTGCACATTGATAACAAATTAATAAAGAACATATTGATTTGTGTTTGGTCATTTGCGTTTAAGTAAAATACAGGTGTGAAAATAGCTTGTGTTTCGTGTATGGGTTTTAATCATTGACAGCTTTGACAAGTTTTACGATACATATTTCAAATCATTGTTATTTGTAGACAATACAAGCAAATTCGTAGAATTGATATCCCCCGCAACATATGCTTTGTTTGAGGATGGGTGCAAATCGGACGGATGAACATACTGACAGATGGACGGACGGAGGACAATAACTCAAAACTAAGACAGAGCAAGGTTCTTGAGCCTTCAAAATTTATTTAGTGAATTAATAAGTCGTGCGTTTTCCACAAAAACATTCAATGTTTATATACACTCAATTTTCAGAGTGTTGCAGAGTGAACACAACATCTGTTATGTTATAAAGGATATGGCTCCGGACACAAAAGTGCCTATTGTAAAAAGCATTTTTTCAAGATACAAAGGGCCATAACTCTGGTTTTAACAGATGGTTTACAATGCCATTTGGCGTGAATCATCCTCTTATGCTTATATATACTCATACGAAGTTTCAATGAAATACGCCAAAGCACTTCCAAGATATGGCTCCGGACACAAAAGTGACGAACGGACAGCCGGACAACGCCAAAACAATATCCCTCCGCCTCTGGCAGGGGATATATACTCATACCAAGTTTCAATGAAATCCGCCAAAGCACTTCCAAGATATGGCTCCGGACACAAAAGTGCCTATAGTAAAAAGCATTTTTTCAAAATACAAAGGGCCATAAGTCTGTTTTTAACAGATGGTATACAATGCCATTTGGCATGCATCATCCTCTTATGCATATATATACTCATACCAAGTTTAAATGAAATCCGCCAAAGCACTTCCAAGATATGGCTCCGGACACAAAAGTGCCTATAGTAAAAAGCATTTTTTCAAGATACAAAGGGCCATAACTCTGTTTTCAACAGATGGTGTACAATGCCATTTGGCATGCATCATCCTCTTATGCATATATATACTCATACCAAGTTTCAATGAAATCCCCCCAAGCACTTCCAAGATATGGCTCCGGACACAAAAGTGCCTATAGTAAAAAGCATTTTTTCAAGATACAAAGGGCCATAACTCTGTTTACAACAGATGATGTACAATGCCATTTGGCGTGCATCATTCTCTTATGCATATATATACTCATACCAAGTTTCAATGAAGTCCGCCAAAGCACTTCCAAGATATGGCTCCGGACACAAAAGTGCCGGCCGGCCGGACGGACGGACAGCTGGACGGACGGACAACGCCAAAACAATATCCCTCCGCCTTTAGGGGGGGATAATAAATCTAAATATTGTCAGCTAAAATGCAATTGAAAACGTAACTAATTAGCTATCATGACAATTAGTTCCATACAAACGTAGGGTAATTGTTTACATTTTGACGCGATTTTCAGGAAATCCCCAGGAAGCACGTTTTTTTTAATGACTGAGTATGACGCAATAAAACATTGCTTTGTATCCTATTGCATTACATTTAATTTAAACTCACTCGTCCATTGGTTGTTACAATTACATCTGAACTGTGCCCTATGAAACAGCTGTCCAATAATGCACTGTTCATCTTATACTTCCGAAAAGTGCTGTATGTTTGTGTTGATGAAATTTTAAACACATTTATCAAGGCTTGGACCCCTTCATCGGCGTTATATTGGAATTACAGTGTAATAATTTAAATTTGCTAAATTCGTTGACATTATTTAAAAAAAATACATTTCAAACAAATTGTTCTTAAAATGATCATATATTTACGATGCGAAACTCTTGAAACTTTATTTAAAACTGACCTACGTAGTTCACCAACACTTATTATAACCAATTATTTTTGCACCTTCTCTAATTGGCGCTAATAAAGGAAAGATTGTTATCAGTTTGGCCATGATAGTAATTAAATAGGACCAATTGGCAATTGGCTTCACTGTTTCCAACACTCATTAACGGTTATTCTGTCCCACTAATCTGCTAATCATTATAATAATGAACTTGTCAATGGCATACAATAATGGGGGCCCATTACTGATCACCTGATAACAAAAGACTAGTATATTGACATGTGACAAACAGGCCCCACCTCCTGCTAGTGACTCCCAAGTGGCTTTCCTCTTTCCCCACCACGATTTATCGCAACCGCGATATATTTTGGACATGTATTACAAACAAATCGGTTATTGACGATGCATTTTTTAAATATTTTTTTTCAAAGTCAGCAATTGGCAAATTTAAGTGCTGACGAAAAAGTTTGTTTTTTTAATGACGAAATTTCATGCTGGCAAAAATATATGGTTTCACAGTATTAAGAAACAACTACAACAGTTCAAACATTGACTTTCTTAAGGTACTACATTTAGTAATACATTTAGTAATTATGACCACAGTTCAAACCCTGATTTTCTCAAGGTTCTACATTAATAAACCATGACAATCGTTTAAACCATGATTTTTTCATGACACTACATTTAAGTTATCATGAATACATATTGAAACCCTATTTTTCTTAATTCATAATCAATAGTTTCCATGACAACAGTGCATACAATCACAAACCAACTTTGAAATGCTGTGTTTAGAAATGAGATGTCTGTTCTATCAGTTTGTCGGATTTTGTAGTTTCCGAACGGCGTGAGATGTCATTCGCTGTTTGTGGATATATGACTGTTTAGGTTTGAATTTTTCATACAACACACACAATATTTATGGAATTATGACTACTTGATTACTTAGATGCGCTTAAATATTCTTTCGGGGACACAAAACACAGGTCAGTGTCAGCAGTGATAAAGAATCTCAAATGCCAACATGGAGAGTTACAACCATTATTTGATATTGATTGTGCATACCCTGATTTTCTCGAGCAGGTCCTCCAGGAAGTGTTCATCAAGCTGCAGCTGTGTGGACATTATGTTTTCTGTCTCGTCAATCCAGAAAAACAGCTCATCCATGTCATCAGTGAACTCACTGGTACGTACGCTTGACTGCTCCAGTCTGAAATAGGAGTCTATGATCATAGAAACCTGTCTGAAAGAGAAAGTTAAATTATCACCATGGAAACCTGTCTGAAATAGGAGTTTATCAACATCAAAACCTGTCTAAACTAGGAGTTTATCACCAAAGAAACCTGTCTGAAAAAGGAATTTATCATTATAGAAACCTGCCTAAAATAGGAATTTATAAACATGGAAACCTGTCTGAAAAAGGAGTTTATCACCATGGAAACCTGTCTGATATAAGAGTTTATCACAAAAGAAACCTGTCTAAAATATGAGTTTATCACCATGGAAACCTATCTGGAATAGGGGTTGATCACAATAGAAACAGATCTGAGATAGCAGTTAATCACCATAAAAACCTGTCTTAAGAAGGAGTCTATCAACATAGGAACCTGTCTGAGGTAGGAGTCGGAACCTGTCTGAGGTAGGAGTCCATCACCATGAAAACGTGTATAAATTTGTAGTTTATATAGAAACCTGCCTGAAAGAGGATTTAATCACCATAGGAACCTGAGCTTATTTCTATCAACCTGTTAATCTTCACTTATATGCCCACTTGGTTTTTTCAGTTGTTATTCTGCACAATTTTATAAAGAAACTAGAGCTTTGTCACAGACGTGACATATACCCCTACATGCTGCATTGACACAGAATATTTTGCATGCTGCCTTCATTTTTGACATTTGAACTCAAAGTGTGACGTTTACCTTGGAGATATCCACGTAATTCTTTCGCATGACACACCGTCCAATGATAGTGAACAAGTGTGCCAAATGA